>NW_015150873.1:524746-526262 GCF_000732505.1 Cyprinodon variegatus | reverse complement strand
ACATAGCAATACCAAGTGACTGCAACATCAGGAAAAAAGAACATGAGAAACTAGAGAAATACCAGGGGCTCAGAGAAGAGCTGGAGAAAACCTGGAAGGTCAAGGCATCAGTGACCCCCAAACTTGAGGAATGGTTACAGCAGATCTCTGGAAATACATCAGACATCTCGATCCAGAAGAGTGCAGTTCGAGGTACAGCAAAGATACAGCGCAGAACCCTCAAGCTCCTACGCCTCTGGTAGAGGACCTGGGCTTGGAGGAAAAATGGGGGGGAAGACGTGTGTATATATATACACACACACACGTGTACTGTATATACACTACCGCAGTAGCCTGTTTGTGCTGTCCTCTAAAGGGAGTAGTACACACCATTGTAGGAAATCTTCAATTTCTTAGCAATTTCTTGCATGGAATAGCCTTCATTTCTAAGAACAAGAATAGACATTCGAGTTTCAGATGAAACTTCTTTCCTTCTGGCCATTTTGAGTGTTTAATAGACCCCACAAATGCGATGCTCCAGAAACTCAATCTGCTCAAAGGAAGGTCAGTTTTGTAGCTTCTGTAACGAGCTAAACTGTTTTCAGATGTGTGAACATGATTGCACAAGGGTTTTCTAATCATCAATTAGCCTTCTGAGACAATGAGCAAACACATTGTACCATTAGAACACTGGAGTGATAGTTGCTGGAAATGGGCCTCTATACACCCAGGGCTCGATGTTAACCATTGCTCGATCGCCTGGGGCAAGTACTTTTTATTGTCGGGAGAGTACAAATTTAATTGCATTTGCCCGCTGGGCAAGTGCAGTGATCGCAAAAAAAATTATTTATCACTCAAAATTACTTTAAAATCACCGACATTAGCTGAAAACGACCTAGCCGGCGCCATTTTTGTTGTTTTTAATACATTCTCGAGTGATTTGAAAAAGCCGCGAGATTTTCCGCCAGATGGCATGATTTTTGTCCACCTAGCGGTAATTTTGATGTAGTTACCAAAACGACAAAATTTTGCAAGCACACAACAGTTTAAAGCAAAGTTTAGTTTGAAAAGAATGTGCAGGAAGGATTGAAAAGCATGTTAACACAGGAATGTAGGCTTGAGTTCATTATCTGAGGCATGCATATACACACCAGGAACCTTTAAACTTAAAAAATACTGAATTACAAAAAACATTTAAAAAACAGACATGTTTCATTGATATATATACAAAAATGAATATTAGGAACTATATTGATCAAACATTATACTGGGCAAGTAAAAACTGCCCGAAGGTAAAAATCCTTAACGTCAACCCCTGTACACCTATGTAGATATTGCACCAAAAATCAGACATTTGCAGCTAGAATAGTCATTTACCACATTAACAATGTATACAGTGTATTTCTTTAAAGTTAGGACTAGTTTAAAGTTATCTTCATTGAAAAGTAGTGCTTTTCCTTCAAAAATAAGGACATTTCAATGTGACCCCAAACTTTTGAATGATATATGTACATATATGTACATATATATATATTTA
>NW_015150873.1:498093-524366 GCF_000732505.1 Cyprinodon variegatus | reverse complement strand
CATTTCAAGGTGACCCCAAACTTTTGAACGGTATATATATATATATATATATATATATATATATATATATATATATATATATATATATATATATATATATATAGGGGAATATTTGATTTACTTCTCCCCCTTTTCCACTTCGTTTATTTCTACTTCTTATTTTTAATGCAACATTTTTAAAGCACCCTTTTACTCCACCATAAAAATTTATTTTTATCTTATTTAAACATTCTATTTCTTAAACAGTAATTTATTTCTGCCTCTAACTTTTCTGTTTCTTTACCCAAAGGATTTTCGCCTGCCCTTTCATTTCCTTCTCCTCCTTTTTTCACTTATCTATGTTTTAATAAACCACACGCCCTTATGTCGAAATCCTCTTAAAGGCGCAACCATGTAGTTTGTGTTTTTTTTTTACACAAACTAGATGGTTTCATTTCTCTAGAAATTAAAAAATATATTTAAAGTCGAGTGCCACATTCATCTCATTCCTTGTTGCTAGCTACACGAGTGGGAGGTGCACGGGTTGACGTCATGACGTGCTGCGCAGATTGGCGCGAGACTTGTTTAGTAACGTCTTCCTGCTGCTCCTCTGCTGAAGATATCCTGGAGAAGTATGTATTGTTATTTAATTAGTTGCGATTATAAAGTCTGTTAAATGAATACTCGTATGATTTTCAGTTCGTGTAGACATGTTTGGACTATATTTAATATTCCCTAATTATCTAATTCCGGTTCGTCGCTTAAATGTCTTAATTTGTCTCTCTTTCATCTGCTTTTAATGTCATTAATGTTGTTATAATATTCCAGATGATGCGCAAAAAACGACGCTCCTCGGTGGAAAAGGAAGCGGGAACAACCAGCACCTCTAGTAAGTTTATAAATGTAATCTCACACAAAACTCATAAATCGGTTAGCTTTTAATCTCAAGCTAACGTTACAATCAACAGGTAAAAATGTTTTTGCAGTTTTGATAAATTTAATATTCAAATCTAACAAAACAATCCAACTATACAAAACATGTTTTATCACTGTTACAATCATTGATAGTCAAATAATAACGAATACAGCCAACGAAATGATTGACGTCCTCTTTAGTTGATCAATATCCCCAGGAACTTGTATTAAATAGAATGCTGGTCAGCTAAGATAGTTAACAGCATAGGAGAATAATAATTCACTTACTCTGCTATTATGTACTGGTAGAGCTGGAATTAAGATCTTTAACATAGCTGTAACTATAACAAACAAGAATGGTTGTGGACCCATGTTTGGTGTTTAAATCACACACATTCACACTCTACATGTGTTGAGTTTCTTTATTTGTACAGACTTCAACAGCTACCCTTAATGTTGCCAGATTCTACTTATCAACACATCTACAGTAAAATATAATGCTGGGTTTGGCATAAGATGAAGGACTAGTTTTTGGAAAAGAAAAAAAAAATCCATGTCAACTGTTAAGCACAGTTGAAGATTAATGGTGCTATGGGCCTGGTTTTCCATTAATTTTGTAATACCCTGTATTTAACTATAATGATAAACATCAGCTACATCCGATATTGTGGTGTGCATTTCCTCTATCCAAATATCAACCATTGACCTTATAGTCAAAAACACGTGGCCAAACCATCTGCTTGACCGCCGTCTGTCAGGCTCTTATTTCCACTCCATCATCAGGCCCAGTATCTGTGTCCTACAGGATCAGCCCCCTCATAGATGCTTTTGTAATGCAAGTGCTGCTTTCCTTTTGTTCATAGAGGCAAAGAAGAGTCGCAGGACTGGCCACCAGCCCAAAGAAGTTTCCTCAGAGGAGACAAACGAAACTGTTTTTGTCACTTTTGTGAAAGAAGCCGGAGTCAACTTGAAACTCGATGGCACAGCTCATGAGATCGGTAAATGCCCTCCAAAGTGTGAAAAAAGAACAATGATGAACCTAATTAAGTCTGTTTACTTAAATCTTCTCTTTTTTGTCAAGTTGTTGACCAGGTAGTTTTCCAGAAGCGAATAAGGCAACAGCTGCAGAAAAGCCCCCGATACCCTGGTGTGAGTATTACACCTTTAACTCTTCTGTAACAGTCAGCAGATGTGTAACTGATTCTCACATCCATCCAATCACCTCCTCCCTCATTTAGATCCTGAAGGAGTTTATAACAGCACTGGAGGCTTACATTGAAAACCCAGAAAGGTTTAAGAATTGCCTTTTTCCCTGTGTTCCACAACAATCCGAGGACGACATTTGGTAAGCCTTATGCTAACACTCAGGGAATCAGATTTTATACCAGGCATCTTTCTGTGCACCGTATGGTTATGTTGATTTCAGCAAAGTGCAACACACGACCAGGTTTCTTCTTTTTCCTGCAGTTCTGTCAGCTCATTCCAGGAAAGCCTGCTCAGAATGTTATTGGGCATCGAAATGCTGCAGGTTTGTATGCTTAACCTATTAGAAGATTGTCAAATACATAAAAAGAAATCTTCCCTGATTGGATTCTCTTGGAGTCTTTAATGGTTTACAACTCTTCTTGCAGACTTTGATAATAAACACCTTGCTTGAAAAAATCCCTGAATTTATGCTTGATGGGTCAGTATTTTACAACTTTAGTTAATGAATAACTATTGAACAAATACTTTTCATAAACATCTTTTTTTAAATGATTTAATGCATAGCGCTGTGGATGGAGGATTTGATTTTCCTCGTATGATCATCAACCAGCTGAAGTGGCTTGACAGAGTCGTAGATCCAAAGGTGAGTCCTTTGCCATTTATTTAACTTACTAAAGTTTTAAACCAACTTTCTCTGTTTGTAATGATCTATGTCATCTTGGTGGTATTATGTTTAGTTCTCCTATTTTGCAGGACCTTGCAGTGAAGCTGATGGAGCTTGTGTCAGTAGCCCCTTTTGAGGTGCAGCGTGACATCATCACCAGTTTACCAGAGATACTTGAAGACTCTCAGCATGATGACATTGCCAGGGAGCTCAAGTATGGACGTAAAAACATTTACTTTAGTGCTGTTATTATTTCAGTCTGCCTGGTTATTGGATGTTTTTATCTCTTTTCATTGTAGTGCTTTACTTCAGGAGAACACTCAGCTAACGGTCCCCATCCTGGATGCCCTCTCCAGTCTCAACCTCTCATCATCATTACTGACAGAGGTGTGGAGGCTGAAAACTTAATTTGTTCCTGAAGTAAAGATATGCAAAAAGCCTTAAAAGAGATTATTTATTGTAGTAGCATCATCTTAGATGGCAAGTTTTAGAAAAATCTTATATTTGACTTGATTACTGAACATAAACATTCGTCCTTCATGCACATTAGAGATGATCTAATCAGGTTTTTCTGGACTAATGCTGATCTTGGATTTGAGGTTTACCCTGTTGGTTCCACCCCCAAAAACAGAAAAGGATGTGCTGCAGGTTATTTTAATCAGAGCCGGTAGTTTTGAGTCTCAAGAAGTTACAAGATTTTCCTTATTTGTGTGCTGGAAATAACTTTCAGAACCACAATCAAAATTTTATTAAGCTTAAAAGTTCATTTGAGATGTATACTTGTAGTTGATGCATTCAAAGACCAGGAATGTTGGTGTTTTGTAGTTTTGATGCTTTCTATAACTTTTTTAGCTAGGAAACCCTGCTTCTGCTCTCTGGCTTGTTGGCTTTTCTGTCCTCATTAACACTATGAGCACCGCTGGGAGCTCATAGTGGGTTAGCTGAAGAGGAGAGAGCCTAGCAGAGGAGCCATGACTTGTGATGCTCCCTCTCCTGTATGCTTTAACTTTATGAAACCTTATAGAAGAAGACTAACACTTTTATATTAAAATAAAGGGGTTGTAAAAACATTTGAACAGCAGTGGAAGAATTGTTGAAAATAATTATTTCTGATCATTTTTTGTTCATACTCAAATGTAAGGTGGAGTTTTCCTCAAATTTGCAAAATGGAATCATATAACAGAGATGTTTACCTTATGTTTCTTTGCAGAACTTTACCAGGGATGCCAATCAGTGGGACCTTTACTGTGCAACACTTCCTGACTGTTTAAAGATGTCTGTTTCAGGTCCGCGATGCAGTTATGGCCACACTGGGCTCTGTGCAACTACAGGATCTACCTGTGGTGGTCAAATTCATCCTGCATTCTGTCTCCGCCTCAGATGCATCCGAGGTCAAACACAGAGTCTCATCTATAACATATCACTGGTCATTTGTTGTTGGTTGTTATAAAAATAAGCGTTTGTATGCCTTCAGGTGGTGAATAATCTGCGCAAAAAGCTGGTACTAGAGCAGTGCGTCCTTCCTCCAGTTCTGCAGGCATCACAGAGCCGCATGAAGAGCAAATCAACAGCAGGGTAAAAAAACAGAGCGCCTCAACTCTGTTATATATTGATATTAAACATTTTCATTTAAACAGGTTCAGAAAGTTCTTTATTGTTGTTTTTGTCTTTAGTTCTGCTTCCACAACTGCATCCGGCAGCAGTCAAGACTGCGTCACGTTGATACTGGACTGCATCAAGTCAGCAGTTCGGTTCCAGAAAACTATTTCTGAGGCATGGCTCAAGGTTTGTAATTAATTAATTCAGAACCTTTGAAAATCCTTTTAAATAAAGAAGGCTGCACAGTGATGCAGCATTTAGCACTGGTCTTGGGTTCAAATCCCAGCCTGGCTGTCCTTTTACACCTGTGGGGTTCTCTCCAGGTACGTCTTGAATGTGCATGGTGTGTCAGTTGTGCTGTTTAGACTATGTAGAAATGTGTGATCACACATGATTGTCTGTTGGTGGAAAATTGATGGACTGGCGATGATTGTATGAAATAAAAGGCAGAAATCTAAAGAAAAGTCTGGTTTATGTTGTAAAGATTAATAGGGTTGTAAGACCTTCAGGGTATATTTAGTTTTTATGTTTTTGTTTTTTTTTAAACTTGGGTCATAAACATTTTGAATTTTCAGTGCTGTTGACTGAACTTTGTTTTTCATCATCAGGCAATAGAGTCTGTGGATGAAGTCGAAGACCACAAGGTAAATGCAGTTGATGGGGGTTCAGTCTGTCCTCAGCTGAAAAAACCAAGCGGTTTGGGAACATGATGCTTGAATGAGATGACTTGTTTGGTCTAATTCTGTCCTTCTCACCTACACCGCCTTCCTGTTAGATCTGTTGATCCTGTCACTGATATGACAGAGGCTGTGTCAGGCACCTGCGGCTCTAATGCTTATTGTCGCATGTTGTGTTTGGATTTGAGTCCCAATAATTTCCATGTCACCATATCAGGTTTTAGATCTGCTGCTGCTCTTCATCCTCCACTGCACCAACGCCAACCAGAGCCGCCGGGGGGCAGAGAGACTGCTAAAGCTTAAAGTGAGAAAAGGGCTCATTCAGGAGGCTCTGCTACAGAAAACCTTCAGGGACTACTCTCAGGTGGGGCAGTCTGTAAACACATCATCCTCTGTAAAGCAAAATTACCTCCCTTCAGATTTAAAGCCTGGTAATTGCTGTGTTTACAGGTCCTGCGAGGGTACTTCCCCTCTATCCTGGCTCTGGCTCAGAGTTTGGTGCGCTCCCCTGATCCCTGTGTGGTGCCTTTTGGTGGGCAGATGCACAGAATCTCTTTCACTGTGTTTGACGCTTACTGCCAGCAGGTGGGGTTGTTATTCATTGAAAGCCTGCATTTTACATCAACAAGCCTCAAAGTGGTCTTGGTTGTTTTCTTCTTGTAGTGGAGATATTTTGTCCAACAACAGATAACAACAGATAATTAAGTGATGTTTCATGTACTGCCTGTTGTGTAGAGTATGAAAATTGGGCGTAATGACTCCAAGAAGTATATTCTGGAAACTCCAGTTGTGGTTTGATCTGATCCTAATCTTTTATTTTACAACAGCCTGTCCCTTCAGAGCAACGGAACCAAATTAGATTTAAATTAGGTTCAGAATGAAGCTAAAAAGTAGCATAAAGACAGAGTACATTGTGCAAGAATTAGAAATTTTTTTAAGATAATTTATCTTAACTGTTATGTATTCTGATATTCATGTTAAACACAATGGTTTACATATATGGATAATTGTTCAAATGTAAGATGGGGAAACAGGGAGGGGTAATAGCAGTAGGCGAGTATGAAATGAGGCTATGAATTTTGGAGAAGGTAAACTGAATGAGAAATGAGTCGGAATGATTTTGTTCTGTATTGGTTTGTGTTTTGCAGGCGGTTGTTGGCTCTCTTGTGACTCATGTGTGCAGCGGTGTAGGTGGGGAGGTAGACGTGGCGCTGGAACTGCTCTGCAATCTTGTAATGGAAAAACCCACAGAGATGGCTCTCTATGCTGTTTTTGTGAAGGTAAATGGATGCGCAGACGTTTTAAGTTGATTGGAAACTTTGTCCCTTGGCTTTAAAAAAACAAAAAAAACAAAGTGAGACTTCAGATCACTGTAACTTCTGTATCTAGACCAGTGTTTGGCAACCCTGGTCCTCCAGGCACTCTGCCCTGCATGTTAATTTTGATATTCTTTTAGTTAAAATATTTTGGGCCTGATCTCCAGAAGGTTTTCTTTTTTTTATATTTTTTTCTTGTAAGTTTTTGAACTAACATCCAAATCGAGCAAATTCATAGGTGGAGGATAAGCAAATGTAAACATTTAACATGTGCAAAGGGAATTTTCAAATTAGAAACTCAACTGCTGCTGCAGTTTTGATGTCTGCTGTCATTGTTGCTGCAGTTGTTGTCTGGATTTAATAAAACATAACCGTGCACAAAGCATGTTTATGTTTTATTACATTCTAAAGTGCCTAGCTTGTTTTGCAGTGTATCGTGTCAAACTGCTGTTGAGAGGAGCTATTGGCGACAAACCAGGTGTTTTTGTAAGCTGCTCCTGTGTCAATTAGCAAAACAGAAACATCTTTTTCATGTTTAATCATATTTTATATTCTCTATTTAGGTTTACTTATTTTCATCATTTTATTTTTATACTTTTGTTTGTAGCACATTACAGTATGCTACTTACATATGGATAGTTCCAGTTCCTTCCATCTGGTTCATTGCTCAGATTTCCACTCACTAGAAAGAACCGATTAAAAAAAGGCCTTTGTTGCATCAACCGCTTCAGAAGGAAAAGGTAGCTTCCCAGTAATGTTTTATATGATCGATTTTACTCTTTTCCTTTATATATGTATATTTTTATATCGTGTAATTTTATGCATATTTTATGTATAAAATTTGTCTTCCTGCACTTCACAAGTATTTGCCTGTTTTGGGGAGAAATAAAGTAATTGATTTACCTATTTTAGGTGCACTACAAATATTATTTAGTATTTAAGTTATTATTTTTGAAATAATTATCAATATAGCCTTTATCTCCCTGGCTTTAAACCTCATATTTCTTTAACTCTCAAAACTGTCAGTATTGCACACAATCTGTTAATTTTAATAGGAGGAACCAGATCTTTTTTGCATGTTTTAACATTGCGCAGCAATCACATGCAACAGGCCCACTTATTGCATGTACTAAAAAAACAATGCATTTGCAGTTTAGCACCTTTAATTTAGAATATTTGAAGACCAGACACTTGGCATCTTCTGTCTGTGACAGACCCCACCATCTGGAATAGTGTAACCGAAATTAACACCACCCTACCCATCACTTTATCATTCTATTAAAGTTGCTCATCAGTCGGTTCAGGTTTTAATCAGTCAGTCTCTGTGCCAAAGGGAATCCTGGACTACATGGACAATCTCACTCCGCAGCAGATCAGAAGACTCTTCCATCTCCTGAGCAGAGTGGCGTTTGGGCAGCAGCAACAAGGATCTCACATCCAGGTGAAAATTCATGCATTCCTAGTCATCAAAGCCTGTCTGTATCTATCTGTTAGCATCCCTCCATTCCTCTGCATCTTTCTGCTCCTGCAGGACGACATGCACATAGTGATCCGTAAGCAGCTGTCCAGCACGGTCCCCAAATACAAGCGTATAGGAATCATTGGTGCCGTGATGATTGTTGGCAGCATGGGAGCCTTGAGGTAATACATTGGATACACTTTATTTTTGTTATTTTAATCTTAAATGTTCTATGTTACAGTCTCTCCTTTCCCAATCTCAGGTCTAAAGGGAAGGAATCACAGGGTGGCTCTTTGCCTCAGGAGACACTAAGACAGGTATTTAGCGATGATTAATTGTTAATGTAGCATCTTAACTTAATGCACCTGTGTTTGGGAGAGCAACTGTAGTAACTACAAAGGTACTATCTAGACGTAGCTGATCTAAGCTTCCATCTTCTTCCTGTATAAACCCGCCACAGAAAATGATTTTAAACCAATCAGTGTGTAATGTAGAAATTATTTTTAATTATTTTTTTTATTATTTTCATTTTTTTTTTTTTATTAATTTTTTCTTTTCCCTTTTGTAGGTGACGGCTCTGTTGGAGCTGGTGAAGTCAAGCAGTGAAAGCTCTCCAGAGGCAGCGGCTCTGTACTACGATGAACTGGCCAGCCTTATCTGGAGTTCTTCGTTGGACCCACAGGTGCAGGTGTGTCTCACCAACCTCTAACAAAAGCAAATTTCTACCTAATATATTTATTTAAAACATTTTTACAAGTAAGGAGTCTCACAAACAAGCATTTTATGTTGACTGTCTTCCATGTTTTTTTTTCGACAGGAAATGATTGGAACAAGCGTCCTGGATGACTTCCAAGATGATTTTGTGGTGGACGTCGGACCTGAAATAGCAGGGTTAGTTCTCAGTTGTTAAAGACATTAAATGTACACATTTAGCCATGTTAGTCAGGTAGATGGCAAGTTTATATGGGTAGATATGCATCTTTTGATTAAGGTAATCATTTAAAGGGCTGTAATGTAAACTGGAAAGATATAAACATCTTGTTACTTCTAACATTCTGTAAAAGTGGAAACTGTCCAAACCTACGCCATGTTTAAAGAGGCTCTGATCCCTTCTTTGCTTCAGGTCATTCCCCCTTCCAGCCTTTGCCATGTACAACCTAGACGAGGAGGAGAGCCAGGGATGTATCGCCATCAACCTGCTGCCTCTACTGGCCAATGAAACCCAAAACAAAGTCGATTCTCAGAGTGGAAAACAACAGAAGTCAGTGATTTAGTTATATAATTCATTTAATGCAGATGTCCCTATAACTGCTAATATCTTGCATCTATTTTCTGTGGCAGGCGGGTGTCCCCTCTCTGTTTATCCCCCTTTTTCCGCCTCCTGAGGCTCTGTGAAGAGAAAAGACATCAGGGAGACCTGGAAGAGATTGATGCCCTCCTTGGTGAGAAAAAAAGAAAAGCAAATTGTTGTTTCCTTTGTTTGTATTTGTCTAGTTTAAAATAGTCCTGCATGTTTCGGTTTTGTCCACCACAGGCTGTCCGCTGATTCTGACCAACATGGATGTAGTGGATAAAGTTGAAAGCCTGTCGAAAGCTGAGAGGGAGTTCCTCTGTACTTTACTGTTTCACACCATCAACTGGTTCAGAGAGGTAACAGCGATTTGCAATAAACAAAATAAACATCTTGGTTTGTTAAAGAAATAAATGTGACGGAAGTTTGCTTTCTAAGGTGGTAAACGCCTTCTGCAAGCAGAAAGAAACAGAGATGAAGATGAAGGTGATGACTCGCTTGCAGAACATAACTTTTCTGCAGACTCTGTTGGAGAGGGCTCTTGCAGGTGCAATTTTTGTTTGTTTTTCCAATAACTTGTGTAAAAAAATTCCCCCACCCAGTAATTTTCTTGACCCATTAACTGTAGCGTCCTTCATATAACTTCACATTTGCAGCCTCATTCTGCTACAGTAAGGCCACTGTGTGCTATTATATATACCGGTATTTAAATGTCAGCCTAGACCCTCCAAAGGCATAAAGAACAGCAGCTGATTTAATTTATGCTTTTTCAGGCATTTTAAAATCCCTTTTGTTGATTTTTGTTGTGGCCAGTTAACAGGTTAAGTAGTTTTTTTCTCCCTCCTGCTCTCAGGAATGTCTGGGTACATTCCCCCTGTTTGTAACTTTGATGGAGAAACTACAGATGGGATGACATCCAGTTTTGGAGTCCCTGTAAATAAGACAAAGAAAGGTAATCAAAGCCTAGATTTTTTTTTCTGTGGTGTTTCAACTTGTATTTAACTCTAATATCATGCTTAGATGGAACCGGGAAAAAGAGAAAGGCTCCAGGTAAGAACGTTCCAGAAGGAGTCTCTCAGCCTGAGGAGGGTACTGAAGCAGATGAAACTCAGCAGGTAATCCTCTTTATCCCATATAAGTCTGTTTAAAGCAAGTAAATATGCTCAATGTGAATCTAAAATGTCCAGCAGGATCAGCCAGAGAAGGAGAAGGAAAAAGAGATCCGGCCTGGTGTCAGTTTGGCAGCATACAGGCCCTTCTTCAGAGAGCTGGACATGGAGGTGCTCAGTGTTCTGCAGTGTGGTTTGTTGTCACGCTCACTGCTAGACACTGAGCTCCACACCAAGGTAGTGTTAGCAATCATTGATGCAATTCTGGTGTGGCTTCATTGCCTCTATCATAAATGTATGATATTGTTTAAATTTCCTAGGTTCGAGAGGAGGTCCTGCTGGGCCCGACTGAACTGGCCTTCCTGCTAGAGGATATGCTGCACAAAGTGGAGTTCAGTCTTACAGCTGCCCCAGCCAAGAGAGCTCCTTTCCTCAAGGTAATGCTGAAAAGCACGAAAAAAGAATAGAAATATACTGGAACAAATTAACAAACAGTAATAGCAAAAGGGACGGCTGTCGCTGATCAAAAACCTAGTTTTTGCAGAAAGAGAAAAATCTAAAGGTTTTGTCATTTTATTAAATGTATAAATTGCTTAAAAATAATGCCCCAAACCAGACACTGGCATGAAGGGTCTTGCCTAAGGACCCACACTGGCAGCTCATTCACCCCAGCTGGGATGCAAACCCAGGCCTCCTGTTTGCAGGACGACTTACTTTTAAAGGAAAGCTCTATGTTTACACCTTGAAGCTTTCTCTCTCCAATTCTTTCCTGAGAAGAACTCATTCGGGACAAACTCTTTACATAACAACTCATAATGCACAGTATGTGTATTAAATAACCAAAAAAATGACAACAGATTTTGATAGAAATTGTAATCTTACTCAGATCAGAAAAGTCGCTTAGGGTTACAGAAAGCAGTGGTTACCAACCGCGCTTGAATCTTGTTGAAGTGGCCCCAAATCACAGTTAAAGATGCATTTTATACAACTCCAGTCTGTCAAATCATCACATCATACATGTTTGTAGTTGAGGAGACATCCATGGCTTCAGTCTTATCAAAATATTAAGATATGTTCTTAGATCAAGCACACCACTCTCATTCAGTTCCCAAATCTTTGCAACGTGCTTAATGAAGAAAACTTTATCCTGACAGAGGACCTGTCCTAGTTAGATAAACTGGTTGGAAAAAACATTAGTTTTGAAACTTAACAGGCAGCTAATATTAGGGTTTAAGAGACTTGCACATCCTCAGCAGGAATAATCCTATCTGAGTTTTGTCAAAATCTGTGTTTCTGTAGTTTTATTATTGCCGTCAGCTTTGCTGTAGAGGCTGAAACCCCATCAGTACTTTGATCAGTTATGGTTCACCTATTTTCAGAGGAAATAATAAACAGGATAACCCTCAAAATCTGTGTGGTTTTTGCCAATCACATTTAGGATCTCAAATATTGTAAAATTCCATCATAAAGCCTTTATATTTACGCTCATGCATCTTTCTCCTTTTTGTTACAAAATAGACCAGAGATAGGCTTCTATTGCAACAGCCTAGCTTTAGCTTACATGCGCCTCTTAAATGTTAACTTTCAACTTGAAGTGCATGTTTACTTTGAACCTGATGCTGTAGTCATGTTGGGTCGAGTCTCCACCAGTTATCTGAACTTGTAGAAGAAACATTGAGCAAGATGAAAAATGATAAAGCTGTAAAACAGAAACCTGTACCCTTCCCTATCTTTCTCTTGTAGGCGAGGGCTGATAAAACCGTGGGATTCTCACATCTACAACAGAGGAGTACTAAAGATATTGCCTCCTACTGTGTCCAGCTACTGCCTGCCCTCTGCACACACCTGGAAAACTGTCATAATCATTTTCAGGTACAGAATCAATAGATTAATTTTTTTTATTTGTGTGTCATGTCATTAAATCCTGCTTTAGAAAACCTGTTAAATGTTTGTGTCTATTCACAGACGGTGCTGTCGGAGAACAATGGGGTTGTGGATGGGCCTTCAACAGATGTGGAGGAGTACCAGCTGATGACCTCAGGGTACCAGCTCCTCCTGCAGGTCATCAATACCACCTTCAGTTGGTGAGCGAACTCTGAGTCCTAAATCCACAAACCTGGATGTTCAGGGTACCCTGGTGGGCTTTTTTGGTTGTAAAACTGTTTTATAAATGGCATCTATCAGGTCTGGATTCAGCCAGCCGGGACAGCGGAGCTTGTTGAAGAAAGCTTTGGGAGTTTTGGCAGGACGACTGAAAGAAGGGGGTCCTGAACTGACCCTTGATCAGCTTGTAAGGTAGGTAACAGTTTGTTATACCTACTTTATACCTCATTCTTCTAGAGATGATTCCATGTGTTTGTATGTGTTTTTTTTAATCTCATATTTAAGGTCCTTTTTTAATGTATGCATCCGTGTTATAATGGCAAACGTTTTTTTATCCTTACTGTTCTAGGCACAGTTTTGAGTACCTGCTGAACTTCCGCAGTACGATGCCGAGCCTGAGCACAGCTCTGTGTCTCTCTCAGCTTCTGTCAACGCTGTCAGAGAAGGGAGGAAACCCTGGTGCCTTCAGAGAGCAGATTGGTGAGGCATGGGAACCTCTTATAAATCCTATAGTTTATAATTCAACAGGTCATGTAACAGGTCTGATTTTTGCGTGGCAGCTTCCCTGGCACGTCGTTTCCTGAGCCAAGGTTGGGTGACAGCCAGTGGAGAGAGAGAGCGAGGCAGTAAATTCAATGAAACACTTCACACACTCCTAAGGTAGGTCTATATCACAACAAATAAATGTGAACTTCCTGCTATTTTTCTTTTACTATTTGTGTCACTATCACTGTATTGCAATGGTCTCTGCTTCCTGATTGAAACTGAGACTCTAAGGCCCTCATGTACTTGTCACACACATCACCCCTGCGGTACCATCCCGTCCCTCCATTTAGAAATACCCTTTTTATTTATTTAAAATGTATTTATTGAACTTTATTGATGATCACATTAGAGAAATTCACCTCTGCATTTAACCAATTCGATTGGGGAGCAGTGGGCTGCCATTGTGTGGCACCTGGGGAGCAGTGTGGGGTTAAGGGTCTTGCTCAGGGACCCAGAGTGGAGCTTGTGGGGATCAAATCTGGTACTTGCAACCTTCTCAGAGCACAAGCGCACTGCTCTAACCACTAGGCCCACACTCCCCCAACAATGTAATGTAAAAAGTATTTTTCATAACGTCTCTCTCTCTCTTCACAGCATCTACCTGGAGCACGTTGACGATGTTCTAAAGGCAGTGGAGGAAATAGCTGGAGAAGGAATCACTGAGCTCATCAATGCAGCCAAAGATGAGAGCTCTGCATCCTGGCCCACTCTGAGCAGGCAAGTAATTCGAACTAGTTCTCATTTACTCATAATGTTTTCTTTGCTGGTAAATATCTGTAGCAGCAGAGCACTGAGCTACATGTTCCATAAAGCGAAGTTGTAATCGGTTTATTTACCAAATTAAAAAAAACATTATTCTGACATTATTCTTTTTTCCTCTTCATTACCTCATTGTTCTTTGCAGGCAGACATTCCTGGTTTTCTATAAGGTTTTGATGGCTGAGCTGGAGAAAGCTGTCAGGAGGATTCCTCCGGGTAAAATGAGCGACAACTCTGAGGTCAGACTCCTGCTGTATCCCTGTTTGAAGCATCCATCAGTCTTTCGTGTGATTTTTATGAGTAAGATGGTAAAGCTCTGTTTCCATCATTTAGGCTCAAAGTGAGAAACTGCTGACATGGAACCTGGCTGTCAGAGATTTTCACATCCTGGTCAACCTCGTGAAGGTAGGTCACTTATTATCCATCCATCCATCCATCCATTATCTTACACGCTTGTCCCAATTGGGGTCGCGAGGGGTGCTGGTGCCTATCTCCAGCAGTCAATGGGCGAGAGGCGGGGTACACCCTGGACAGGTTGCCAGTCCATCGCAGGGCAACACAGAGACACACAGGACAAACAACTATTCACACACACACCTAAGGACAATTTAGAGAAGCCAGTTAACCTAACAGTCATGTTTTTGGACCGTGGGAGGAAGCCGGAGTGTCACTTATTATCATAAAGCTGTAAACATCTACATTTTTAATAATAAAATAATTGTTGGCCTGAATGACTATTATTTTTTTTTTTTTCAAAATTCATGAATCTTGTTAGTTTTAAAAAACTAGATGTAAAATTTTGATTCTAATTTGGACGTTCTACACTACAAATAGAATCAAGGTTGTTCCTGATACTCAAATACCTCTTTTTAATGTAACTTAGTAAATTAGGGAAGAAAAACATGCCTTTGTAGACTTAGTTATTCAAATTGGACATTTAATCTCTGGTCATGTTTTTCAAACTGCTTAAGCCCCATTTTCACTCCCCATTTGAAGCTGTGCAGAGAACAGTCCCAGCACAGTAACCGCGATAACTGTTGAGTGTTAATTTAACACAACAGAACTGGACCGTGCCAGACACAACCGAACCGTGCTAAATCTAGTACTAGTTCAACAGTAGGGCTCGTCACGGTTCAGTTGTGGCTTGGTTCTCTGATAACAAAGAGCACATGAGCAGACCGCGTCATCTCCTATTTACAGTCAGCTGACTCATTTCATGGGTTGTCCAGCATGTCCAGCTTTTCAATTTACAGATCTCTTCAGCTGTTCACAACACAAACTTCTTCTCAGCCTATTAACAATAAATCACATCAAAAGAACGTGTTGCTACCTGGGATTATGCAGGGACTGAGGCTCTCATTGAAATTTGGGCAGAATACGCTATCCAGGCACATAAGTTCCTGAATGTTATGGTCGCTGCCATTTTGGTTTGCATAATTCCCACCTTGAGAGCTGTAGTATTGTTAACCACCGATAGGAGGCGAGGAACTGTGCTAGCGTGATGTGTAAATGGTTGAAAGAAGCAAGCTTGTCGCAGTTAAGTGATCCAATCTCGGTCCAACCTCAGGTTTCAGAGGGGTAGTGTAAATGGGTCATTAGTGTTTTAACCAAACTAGGCCCTCGAATAAGACATAATTGGTTTGGTTTTAAACAAACAACCAGCAAGGCTTCAGTCTGACTTTAAAGGAAAACCATCTGAGCACCAGTTTTAGCTATCGTTTAAATGAGGCTTTTAAAGCAACGATTACTGGGTAATCTGGGGGTATCATGCCGTGGGGCCATTTTGCTCTCAGTGATGCTAGTTATATTTTACATCTTAGGTGGAATAATTAAGGAAAGAGTGTCCCCAAGCTCTTCAACTCCATGTAAAATTACTAGATGGTTTAAACCTTCACCCCAACTGGGCGAAAACGATCCCAGACAGCAGCTAAATGTTTTAAGATGGATACAGAGTAACGTTAAGCTTGTGAAACAGCCCTGACCTAAATAGAAATAAAAGGACTGTGCTTCAAAGCTGAATCTGGCGGGACACCTATCAATTTAAAGTATCTTTAATATTTTTTACCAGAGAAATCAAATACCCAGCCAGATTAAAGCCAGATTAAAGTTTGGGCTTTTAATTGGTATGGAGGTAATTATGTGAAACCCAGAATTCATAAAACATTCATGCCAAGAGTAAATGGTGGTAAACTGCTGACCAGGACAGACTTTTAACCAAAATTATCATATTCTATATTTTTCTTTAATCTTTAGATTCAAATAAACAGTTTCAAGTCACATTTGACTTGCTCTTATTGTTCTCACCCAATTCTTAGTAAATTTAAAAGTCTTTGTCCTTTTGATCTCCTTGTAGGTGTTTGATTCCAGGCCAGTACTTAATGTGTCTCTAAAGGTGAGCTCTGTCTGCTTTCTGAGGAAGTATTATTAATTTACAGCGGGTGCTGTTACTGTTAACCGAGAATTTTTTTTTTACTTCTACTAGTATGGCCGCCTTTTTCTGGAGTCTTTTCTGAAGTTGGGAATGCCGCTGCTAGACTACAGTTTCAAGAGGCACAAGGTAGAAAAATAAAAGCTAGTGTTATGTTTGGTATGTGTTGTTATGACTCCTTTTTGAAAAAGTACTCTGAAAAGAATTTTCTACCCCAAGCAATAATGTCATTTAAATGTTTGTTTTATTTCTGAACACATTATACCCCTGTGTATTTGCATCAGTTTTATGTGCGCTTTTCAATATAGCAGCAAGTTGGTCCTTAAGCTAAGCTGAAAAGTGGAAAATAGTGTCTAAATGTAAGTGTATTTAATTACTGTCTGTGAATTGTTTTTTAAAGGAGGATGTCCAAAGCTTGCTTAAGACTTTCCAGCTCAGCACGAGGCAGCTCCACCACATGTGTGGCCATTCTAAGGTGGGAACAGATATATTTCTGCTTACCTTTTTACTCCGATGGGGCCTTATCTTCAGAAGCATCTGCCTGTTTTTGTCTCCGTTCACTAGGGGTTTTAAGAAAAAATTGATTCTGTCAAATATCACAAAAATAATTTTGGCAACAGTCGCATCAATATAAGAAACAGAACAAAAACAATATTGCAATATATCGTTGGATGATATTGATTTAAAATATGGTGGCCTCGATCATAAATGTAAAAACATGTACAGGCAGGCATCCATTTCATTTTATTTATGCCGCTGTCACACCTTGACGATTTAGACAGTGTATGCTGACGTACAAAAAAATCTGGCAAAAAAAACTGCAATACGTTTGATAAGTTATGGGTCAGTTTTTCATAAGTTATGAGCATGCTAAAGCACACTGAAGCACGCTGGCACACATCGACATATGGCAACTATGTCGCTGTGTGGATGTATGCCAGTATATGCTCATACGTGGACCATAGGTTAAAGGTAAGTTATGTAATTGTTGACACACTTTAATTGTAAGTTACTCATAAGTGGTGGTGTCTAGCTTATCCAAAAACCTATGAGTAACTTGTGCATAACTTATCAAGAACCCCGATGTCCTTGAAGAACTTATATCTAACACATATCAACGTATTTGACGTGTTCACAGACGACAAATTTTTCATCTTTGTAACTATATCACAATATATAGGTAACTCCATATTGTGGTATGTATTGTATCTGCGTTTTCTAAATGCAAGGACGTTTTTAAAGGTCTCTGCAACTGAAAGTCTATCGGTGGTTCATGGACATCTGCAGATATCCATGAACCACAGCGCTTGTGGCGAATAAGCACTGTTTGCAGATGTCGCACTAAAGGCAGTTCCACCTACACCAGCCGGTTCTCTCGGCGCAATTATTGGTGTTCGGTGCAGAAAACGTTTGAACTGTGTGCAGAGTTCACACCAGCACTTGCTTTAAGCAGACAAACACTGTTGGAATTATTAATACAACTGCCATTTCTACAAAACCTGCACGATCTCTTTTACCTTTTACAAGAACCATATCTGT
The DNA here is from genome assembly GCF_000732505.1 of Cyprinodon variegatus. NCBI lineage: Eukaryota > Metazoa > Chordata > Actinopteri > Cyprinodontiformes > Cyprinodontidae > Cyprinodon > Cyprinodon variegatus. The sequence goes on along the minus strand of NW_015150873.1, from coordinate 506,776 downwards.
GTTAGAAAAGCTTCTCTTCCCTCGCACTGATTAGATGTAAACAGAGAAGTAGGCTAAATGCAGAAGATGATCTAAAATTAAAGTTTTCCTCTGCTGATCCAGACAGGCACACCCATCTCTTTAGCTTCCATTGAATCAAAATACTCCTGCCTCCACAACCTCTGATCTCATGGTTAAACTGAGCTGTTACTATGTTATTACAGTTGTTAATGACTCAGTTCAGCTGTTTTTCCCCTTACTGCAGTTCAGTTCATAATGCTGCAATTATTAATATATTGTCCACTGAATTTGCTTTCCAATGAGTGTAGCTGTTGAAGTAAATACCTAATAAACTGCTTTCAAACTATACATGAACAGCTGTGTCTTGCTTGAAAACTAATCTGAGAGATGTTTGAGAACCAATGTGCTAGACCATGGAAAGAGAGGTTGGCATTCTAGCAGCGTTCGATTTATGATTTGTAATTTTTCTGGTGCAGCACGAGCCTGTTCAGCAGCTCCTACTCAGTCCTCGGTTTATCCTGTTTAGAGGCACATATCTAATAACCAGGTTATGCATTTTTAAATAGAGAGACAGATTGCTTTCTGATGTGATGACTCTTAACTCATATTTTAAATCTCTTTAAACCTACATGCTCCCATTAACCTGCCCCTTTGCTGCTTGTACAATCCAACTTCCTCAGACAATAAAGGATATTTTAATTCTAATCTATTTTTTACTTTTCTTCTTGGGTTGATCGAGGGTGAATGTTAAGAACATTTAGATGAAACCTGGTGCAAACATTGTTATAACAGAACAGTAATTCTTTCTAGAATGGCCTAATCTGTACCCTATTATTCCTAATGAAAATAAATGGAGTACAATTACAGACTGGGTCAGTGCCAAGAAACCAACACATTTAAATGGGTTATAGCAGGCATGTCCAAAGTTGGTCCTCGAGGGCCACTGTCCTGCAGGTTTCAGAGGTTTCTCTACTTCAACACAGCTGATTCTAATTATTGCAGTTCAACAAAAGCCTGTCAATCAGCTACCAATGAATATCAGCCGTGCTAAGGCTGGTAACCTCTAAAACCTGCAGGACAGCGGCCTTCGAGGAACAACTTTGGGCTTGCCTGAGTTATAGGATTTCTTAAAGGAAATGTGGTTAAATAAAAAAAAGGCTGATATTGGTTTCCTAATTCTTTGTTTACAAATTCAGTTACGTTGTATTGTTATTCCACCTTTTTATGAATTATTAAGATCCCATGACCATTGTTATTCATTTTTCATGCTCAGTGTATGTAAACTGTGTCTGAATGTGTTGTTTTTCAGATTCACCAGGACACCAGCTTGACTAACCACGTACCAGCTGTAAAGAAGAGCCTGGAGCTGTTTGTTTACAGAGTGAAGGCCATGCTGATGCTCAACAACTGCCAGGAGGCCTTTTGGATGGGAAACCTGAAGAATCGAAACCTAAAGGTTACACAGGGTTACATTTTTATCTGTCAGTGCATTTTGGTTTGCAGGCTCTAAAACAGTCATGTGATGCACCTTGCAGGGTGAAGAGATCCTTTCTCAGAGATCACAGGGAAGTGATGAGGACGATGAGGAAGAGGATCAGGAATTACCACCGGAAAAGTCAGATGATGAGGTACCATTTAGAGAAAAGTACTCGGATAGACTGCACTTTATCTCCTCATCAATATATCCATCTATTGTCTAAACCCACTTGTCCATGCATACATCACAGGGCAACATGCAAAGTCGCATCCACTCATAGCTAAGGGAAATCTAGAGAGACCAGTTAACATACAATCAAAAATGATTAAATACATGTGAAGTCTGTGCAGAGACCCCAGGCTAATATTTGAACTAAACACGTTGCTGTAAGGCAATAATGCGACTAAATATACCAGCAGACAGCCCATTATGTTTTTAACAGATTGAAATACAAACCACACAGCATTTCAGAAAAACAAACTTTTTTAGGGTATGAAAAATATTGCATTTGATTTGCAAAGTCACATTTAAAAAGTAAATATAGGACAAGGAAAAAAAGCATTTTTAAAGTGTATTCCATATTGTATTTTTCAATATATCCTTCCTTCCTGTTGTCTTGTTTTTTCTCCACAGGGACAGGAAAGTGATTCTGAAGAAATCCCCCGGATCAGCAGACAGGGTGACAGTGGAGAGGACTCTGATTAGTACTTGTTTTACTTCCTCTTAAGTCTCCTTTACAAATTAAACTCTTTTCTTTATTAAAAAGATTTAATTGTAATTTTTGTGCTATTAAATGTGCTATTAAATGCCAATTGTTCATGTTTTTTTGAGGCAGTAATACTCTGGACACTAAATGCTTCATGTGATGTGTTTATGTATCTTAGTAGAGACTAAGCTTATTAAAATGCTACTTTTATTTTTTTGTTCAGAATACAATGTTGTTTTTCAGTAAATAAAACATCCATGTAAAGCCACATATTGCTATTATCATCTTTTGTAACAGAAATCTGATAAATTGGTTAAATGTTTTTTTTTTCTATTTATTTTACCTTTTTACAAATGATTAGACTTGAGAAAAGAATCGCGCAGTGGGTCAGTGATTGTCTTTCTTCTATCTGTAATAAAACTTCCATTCAGGTCAGTGAATCAAACATTGGGAGTAACACAAAAAGTCCACAAAGATTTAAGTAGTTGGCACAATCAGAGGTGACCTACTTGGAGCCTGAAGAAAATGACTATAACAGCATTAACATACTGTTCCAAGTTGTTAAGTTCGTAATTAGGAACTGGACTGTAAAACTAAACACAAGTAGAGGTTGGTATATTGAAATAAGCAGTACTCTAATTTCAATGCAAGAACATGTTATGATGTAATAAAGTTCTGGATCGAATGAGTTAGAAAGCATTTAAGTCATAAAGTAAATATACATTTGATATTTATATAAAAGATTTACGTAAAAGTTTAAAAAAAAAAAATCTATATATAGACTCAAACTCACTGTGGATCCAGACATTTGAATTGAGAAAGCTTCCTGGAGAGGTGGAGAAACGTCTTCAAATCTTGGAAACCAAGTCCAGTGGATTTTTTTGAACTTTTACGGAATGACTATGACCTGGATGACTGAGAATCTTCATCAGCTATCCAAATAAGATTTTAATTAGGCTTATAAATGTTTTTGAAATAACTGATTAATTTGTGTATTTAATTCAAATTATTTGTGTATAAAAAGTGTATTTAATTATTTCAGTATTTGTATAGGTTGACAAAATGCCTTTATTTGAATTGGTCAGAAAAAGCAAATCTAAAAGGTGAATTACATTGACCATGAAACCCAATACAGAAGTCACCTTACTAGAACTCTCCAGTTTAATGGAATCAGTTGATGTTCATCTAATGAACCTCTCTGAACGTTTCACTAATTGCATAATTATATTTTTGGGAAAAACAAAGCTGCAATAATGTATAGTTTGGATAACTTATAAACAGTTTTTTATACCATATTGTAATTGCCATTATTATGTACAGTTCTATTAATAACAATATATTTATATTTTCTTACATTTTAGTCGAAATATATAAAGATATGAATAAAGTCAATGGATTTTTATTTTTTGTAATTGGACATATTTGATGCCTTGTAGTAACTAGTCCAAAGTGTGCAATGCTGCCACTGTTTCTCTGATGACAGCCTGGGTTGTACCACTATCAATACAATTGAGGGGGATCTTGTGCTATTAAAACGTGTAGTCTCGTCTTTATTAATGTTAAACAATAAATTAACAGGAAATCCACAGTGTTTCTGTATTTATATAATTTTTTGTTATTTCAATGGTGGAATTTAAGAACAGATTAGTTTTATTGTTCTTACCTTAGCGCCTCACTCCCCTCCGAACTGACAACAACAGTTCGACCGGGAAGCGTGCTCCACTGTTTGGGGAAATACCTTTAAACAGCCATCTCTCCAGACTTCCAACAGTTTTTCAGCTTTCACTTTTGTCTATTTGAGGATAACAGATATAGCTGCGTCATTTTTAAAAGAGGACATCGTCTTTCTTGGACCGTAACATTTTGCCTGTCTCTGGAGGGGAACGGTTTGGTTTTGCTCTGTCTCCTGCAGCTGCACCATGTCCGACTTCATCCTGCTGCTCCTCATAGGCTTCCTCTTGCTGTGTCTGCTGCTGACGGTCGGTGGGCTGCTGGTTTACTCGGGGCTCCTTTCGGACGTGGTGGTTAAAACGGGAGCTCCTCCGATTAGGAATGTCACCGTAGCCTATAAGTTCAGGGTGGGCGCCTACAAAGACTGCGGTGCTTTCTTCACTGAGTGCAGCAGCATCTGCCCAAAGCTCAACTCCATCGGGATTTACTACGATGACCTCAAAAAGGTGAGACCCCGGGCCCTCAGAGCCCATAAAGGACATGTTAACTGCACCTGACCCCATGACATAACCGGGAATGTTCCCTGCATGCTGATAAGGTGGTTCTGGAGATATGCTCTGTTTGACCTGGACCAAAGTCAGACAGTTGGTGATCAGGTAGTTGCATTGCAAAGAAAAGCCCATTTGACGTTTTGGTTTTAAATGCAGTGTGCACACATCTATTAACTACGGAAGAGGATTAGGGCCACTGAAGGAAAAAAAAAAAAAAAAGTTAACTGAATTTTAAATTTTATTCCAGTTTAATATGGGGAAAAACACAGAATTCTGACCTTGCTCTCATAATTCTGACTTTTTTCCCCTCATAATTCTGACTTTAATCTCAGTATTCTGACTTTAATCTGGGAAATACTGACCTCATTCGCAGAATTCTGACTTTATTCTCAGAATTCTGACTTTAATCTGGGAAATTCTGACTTTGATCTCAGAATTCTGACTTATTTCCCATACTAAACTGAAATAATATTTAAAAATCTGTAAACTTTTTAAAAAATTTTCAGTGGCCCTAATCCTCTTCCGTAATTAAGAACAGTTTTCTTGCTTTTTTTTTTTTTTTTACTATCTTGAGACTTTCTACAATAACAACCTAATCATTTTATGCTTGGTCTGTTTTAGTCAACTTTATTTAAATCCTCCTTTTAATATATAATTGAAACATTTGTCAGAAATATCAGATAATCTGTATTTGCTATATTCAGTTACCGTAATACCAAATGTATATTTTTAGGACAATAATACATAAAAGATGTACAAAGGAATATTAGGGAATTTGAAGATTCTTCCCAATATGTCTCCAACTGTTAATGTGATCTTTATAAATGAATGGGAGAAAGCTCTGTGGTAGTTATGAATGTTTTCTATAAGCTAAACATGTTGAAAACTTCTACTTTTAAGTAGTTCAGGCATTTAAGTATTTGTTTTGCTATTCAAATAAAACAATGGTCTGATTGATGCAACATCAAAATATACATTTGTATAAAGACTATCTTCAGTATAACTTCCTTGAATTTTGGGTTTTACAGACCCCACACAAAATAAAATGTTACCAAATAGAAAAAAGGCAACAAAAAAGTCACATTAAGATTAACACATTTTTTTTTCTCCAAGAAATTTATAGAATTTTGAGAATTTCAACTGTATTTATGAAATTTATCTGGTTTATTTGTTATTTTATGTTTTTATTTCTACCCTAACATAAGGGAAAAGGAAAGGCATATGAATCCAGCAATCAATCCTGTTTTGTAGGAATGAACAGCAGGATAAACGCAGCTTTGAATCATCTTAGAGTAAATCCCTTCCTAACAGTGTTAAGTTCCTCAGCTGGATAAATCTAGTAAGCCTTTTTATTGTAAACACTATTAAAGTGGAGCTTTCTGGCTTAAGGTATTTTCATTGTAAAGGAACATGCCCTGTACATTTTACATGTTGCGTTTTCTGTAAATCAAAACCTATTTTTAAGGTTAGTTCTTTGCATAATAGACCATTTAATAGATCATTTAGAAGTTTGTACAAATTTGGCAACTTTTCTAAATCCTGAGCTTTGATTTTCAATCTGGGCTTCTGTTGCATCCTGACTATTATCTACATTTACACAAACCTTGAATGCTTTATAGGAGAAATAAATATATAACATCTTGAAACGGAAACATACCTGCAGTGCTCATATTTGCTATGATTTCTCTCTTTCTCTTTAAATAAATTCTATAAATAAATTGGTGGAAAGAGTTGGAAGTCTGTGTTCAACATCAGCTGCTCATCTTAATCGTAACTTGAAAGGAACAGTTCGAATGATCAACAGTGCAAATAATAAAAGAGATGTTGTTTGGTGTGCATTGCTCAAGGGAATAATGTGCAGACAGTCTTTTTAAGGAAGTGGCTCTAAAGCAGGAAATAGTCAGCTGTTCAGTTGCCACGTTTCACTGGTGATATTTTTTCCTCCCTCTCATCTGCAGCTGCAGGCATTCTCAATTTGTTGGTCTCTAAATTAAAAAATGCAAGCATGAGAAAAGTAGATCTTGTCCATAATAGACCGCTGAATAGTTTGGGACACTTTCATTTTCATTCTGACTTTTGAGGCATTATATTTTTGCAAGAAGCAACACGTCCCTTTCTGTCGACCTGATTGAAAGCCAGAGTTTGCATAAATGTTAGGTGTGATCTGTGGTTGTTTGCTGCTATCTTCTATGCTTGTGTTTTGAGTCAACAAGAAATGTCCTCACAGCAGCTGCTGGTTAGACAAGACTGTTTAACATCCAGGCTAATGTGGAAAATAAAAGTATTCACCCAATCAATAGTTTGGAAGAGCAAAGTAGGAAAAACTGTTGACAGCTTTTATTTTTTATGTCCTAAACTTTGATGATCATGAATCATTGGCATATATTTTTTTACAGCTGGGAGGGTTAGATCATGTGACCAACCACGTGGCACATTTGAGACATTTGTCCAAACAGCCAGCCGTTCAGTCTATCTGGTGGACAAGTGACAAACGGACAGGTTCAGTGTCTGTTTCTTTACGTTTATCCATCCTCAGCCACCGATGTCGACCCTTAAGTTTGAGCTCTTCAGAGACTGTGGCACATTGACCAGACTGTGTTTGTTTTTCTGCTAACACCAACCAGCTCCCTGTCCTGCTTTTCATTCACAGACTTTTGTAGCGTGGCCAGTTCAGAGTCATTCCAGTGGAAAACTGAGGCAAAGCAAGTCTGGAAATGTTTTCTGTTGATTTTGGAGAGATGGCATCACAAGGAGCTGGATGACTGTAGAGGGGATGGGTCTGATGCCTTCTCCCGGAGATGGAAACGATCCTCTCCATGAACAGTGTGGTCTTGGAGGCCAAGCAGCCAAATCTCTCCCACCTTTTTGTGTAAATGATCAGCCCATAAATCCTATTATATAACCCTTAAACATGTTATTACAGGTTTAAGGGATTACAGCTTATAAAAGATCTAAAACCTTAATTGTATGATGCTCCCCTTAGTTTGTTATGTAACATTTGAACAATTTCCCACCAAGCAGGGAAACAAAGTGAAACTGAGAGGCTCCACCCATACAGCTGAACTTTGACTAATAGAATAAAATGTCTAATACACCAATTGCTGGTATTATGTTACTCTACGGTTGGATGCACTGCTCTACCTCTCCCATGAATGTTAAATTGGCTTGTTTTTACTAAATATAGATAATTTATATCAATGCTTCACAAAGTTAAGTTTGGTTATATTTGTATGTCATCAAACAGAAAGCATTGAGATGAGCTTTAGACCAGGATTTTTTTTTTTTAATGTAATTGTTTTATTTCTTCTCCCCTTCTTAACATGGTCTATCTAAAGAGTTTAAAGCTCAAACCAGTGATCATTGGAGCCAAAAGTTGCTTTGTTATTTATCGATTCTCTTGGGAAATTAAATATTATTAATATTATATGATGTTCAATTGGAAGAAATCTCTACACCGAGTGGCAATCTCCTTTTCACACTTGAAATATGTTCTGGATATCTCTAGACAGATGCATTGACCGGCTCATAGTTTTATTTATTTATTTTTCTTGTATTGTATTCATTAGTGCATTCAGCAGCCATGCCTTGAGATCATGTGACGTGCATGCATTGCATCTCCCTCCGTTTGTTATCCATTCTTAATATTTTTTGGGGATTTATTTATTTTATGCTTATATTGAGACGTGTCTAACATTTGTTACATTTGTATAATTTTTAGCATATTAACGGAGGAAGAAAACACACTATGGGATAAAAGAATCGGCCCAAAGAATTAGCAGCAAATGGTGGGGATCAGTCAGACTAATGTCAAAATAATCAGAATGGGCATCGACCTTTAAAAAAAACCTGAATTGGTCACTCTTAAGTCCTGGACTTTTCAGTAGTGGCTATAAAAAGCTGTTTCATAGCTGTTATAGTCCCTTATTTTTCTGACATAAAAATAGATTTCTTTTTTTCCTGTTGCAAAGGTCACAAAAATGTTAATCATTTGTGATCATTACTTCCAGAAGGTAAGACATAATTAGCATATAAGAGGTTCTTTTACTTGCCGTACCGTTCCTTTGTAATAATACCTGAGAACTAAGGAAATTTGTTCTTGTTTTTGTAAGTCTTTTGTCTCATCAGTTAGGACGCTGAAAGCCCCACTTTGCTTTACCTCTTCAATAATCTCCTTCCTGACCATCTCAGCTAGCACCTCCAAAATCTCATGTTGAATCATGTGACTTGTATATTTGGCATTGTAGTTGCGAAATGTCCTTCACTGTGTTGAGAAGGATC
>NW_015150873.1:494978-496898 GCF_000732505.1 Cyprinodon variegatus | reverse complement strand
AAATCTTTAATGTCTCCTTTTCTCCGTTTCATTGTTAACTCTACCTTTAAAAACATTTATTACAAAACACAGAATACACATAAAAACATTATTTTATGGTTATTGTAAGTGGGTTAAAATTATACTTTCCTTGACTATTAAGGTTTAATTAGCATCAAGATAGCATAATCCACATGGATTTAATGTAACAAAGTCAATAATAATATTTTTTTATAAATAAAATATAAGTAACACTTAAAGGCAAAGCTGTAGCCTAAATAAGTTTCAAAAAATGTTTCACAATAAAAGCTTTATTCAGAAATTATAGGTTTCCTAAACACACTTTTACCCGAAATGCTACAGAGAGCTTTTAATTTGAAATGTTACAGGAAATGTTGAGTTCCTGCAGCTTAATGCAAAAACTTTAACAAACAGAACAAAGTTTACCGAAATATGAACAATTATACTATCGAACAGTGGGATGATACAACAAGTGTATTTCAAATAAAGTCCTGTTAACTTCTGTACTAGTTAAGGAAAATATGCGGAAATAAGGTATAACATTTTAGCAAGCATTACGCTAGCGTTAGCTTGCTGGACAGCTATCATTAACATTAGCGCTGATTAACTCTATATCACAAAGCAGACTACTTGTAGCTTATATAAATTCAGCACACACACAAACGAAGCCCTTAAACAAATGTAACACAGTAAAGAGCCTTCATTTGTAACAAAGTAATCATTGTCTTGTCATACTTATTGCATGCATACTTATTGCATGCATTATCAAGAAATATAAAGATGTTAGCTCTCTTCCAGGACTGTACTTTTAACGGCACTTTTCTAAGGCAGAATAATAGACATCCATGAAAGCCAATGACATTTGGGATGGCACACGGGGTGGCCAATCAGATCACAAGGGGGGCAGGTGCCCCCCTTTGCCACCACGGTGGCTCCGCCTCTGCTTATGACATCATCATTCTATGGTGATGTCATAAGCAGAGGCGGAGCCATCCTTTGATCCCTGTTATATATATGAGTAGTTAGAATCTTTGCTTCATTCCAGCTCAGGTCTCTGGTGTGTTAGCTGTGGTTATTTTGCTCTCAAAGCGTTTATTGATTTAAACTGCAAGAAAACATCTAAAAAATGAATTTCTGGGCAAAGAACGTTGATCTCGCTCAGGTAACAGAAATGCGTAGAACAAACAGGAGAAACGCCCTAGAACTCTGTTTACTCAACGAACATCTTGAAAAAGGTTTTCGTGAAATGATATCACACCCTGATGTGCGAAAACGGATGAAAGACGAAATATCCTTAAACAAAAGATTTGAAAAGTGGATCAAGAAGCTTCAATACGAGCTAAGAGCTCAGAAGACTTTAACGGAGATTATCGCTGCAGAAAATGAAAAGATAAACGCTTTACGCTTGAGGAATATTGAACTTCTAAAGCAGTGGGAAAGTATGAAAGACGTGGTAGTAAAGTCAAAGAACCTGAAGAGTCAGTACAAGATCGCGAAACAGCAAAAGAAAATGCTCAAGGAAGCTAACAAGGATATAGAAAATAGGGTAAAGAAGTTGAGCAAAGAAGCTTCAAATCAAAGTGAAGTGGCTATGGAGGAAAAAAATAACTTGCCGGCTTGCTCTCCAAGTAAACAAAGTCCACCAGAGGAAGTTAGACATTCTGAATATTTATCAAATGACTTTCCCTCAGAACTCGTCATTTATGAGAGAGAAGCAACACCAGCTGACCAGCAGACCAAGGAACAAGAATTTCTACACTCAGTTTTAGAGTTGTCTGACAATGTATGTGAGGAACCAGGTCAGTTAGCACGGAAACAACAACATTCAGACCAGAGGACTGATTTTGAAAGCATTTCAATTGACTCGTCCTCAGAAATGGAGGAATGTGAAAGCGGACCTAAGAGTGCTGACCAACAGAC
>NW_015150873.1:491661-494154 GCF_000732505.1 Cyprinodon variegatus | reverse complement strand
ATGATCCAGATGTTGATCATGATAGTGGATGTGGAGGGTTTACTCTCTGTTGCCCCCTTGTGTCTATTCCTTTCCCCTTGGCTCCCTTCTTCTTAGTCCTATTCACACCTGCTCCATATCAGCTCATTAGCCCATGTGTAGCTGAGTTAATTAGATTCTTATTTTATTTGATGAACCTTCTCAAAACACCTTTTTGATTAATTTACATGTTTGTTGTTATTTCTGTTTTATACTGCTTTTATTTTGGTGCTCAGTGGCACAGTGGGTAGCACTGCTGCCTTGCAGCAAGAAGGTTCTGGGTTCGGTTCCCGGCCCGGGGTCATTCTGCATGGAGTTTGCATGTTCTCCCTGAGCATTCGTGGGTTCTCTCCGGGTACTCCGGCTTCCTCCCAAAGTCCAAAAAGATGACTGTTAGGTTAATTGGCTTCTCTAGTTTCTCCTTAGGTGTGATTGTGTGCGTGAATGGTTGTATGTCCTATTTGTCTCTGTGTTGCCCTGCGATGGACTGGCGACCTGTCCAGGGTGTACTGTGTTACATGCAGGCCTCCTAAGTCCACGTCAAACTTTTGTAATGATTTTACTGACCTCCTGTCTGTGATATGCATTGATTATGACTGTTTAATATGACAGGATTCATATAAGAGAAGACATGAGAATGGCAGATAAATTAGACTAGATGCTGTATTTATTCATTTTGAAGAGAAACAGAGAATCAGATGCGTCTCTACTGATTTTATTAAAAATAAAATGATAAAAAGGGACCTAAATTAAAACAAGATTAGAAGATGGTTAAAAGCCGTTTACATGTGGACCAGTGGGTTTATTCGGTTGGCTTCCCTTCTCATTGAGGTTCTGTTCTTGTATTTTTATGGAGCACTGATTCAGAACAAATGTCTCTAAAAGCTCCAAAAAGATTTAAAAAAAAAAAAAAAAAAAGATTATTTTTCATTTCTGATTAATTGAGGATCCAAAAGCAGAGAAGAGTTCTTCTTAGTTTAATGCAAACTGAAACAAACATCTAAAAATAAAATACTGAGAACCAAAACAAGCAGCAAACACCAGCATCAGGGAAAACTCATATGGAGAGCCAGAGGCGAGGAAGCAACTACCAATCAACAGGGAACCAGTCCATAAGAACTGCAGGGAGAGTATATATGGGAGACGGAACAAAGACTGGGGAAATCAGCTGATAGGGAGCAGGTGTGGATTAAAGAAACTAGAAGGGATCTAAGGGGAAAGTAGACAGAAACAGTGGGAACTGCAACATATTCTATTCGATTCAGTTTATTTCTATAGCTCCAATTCACAACACATCATCTCCAGGAACTTCCCAGTTCACCAGATCATGAACTCAAGCAAACTACTTAAATTTTTCATTCCAGCTGCCCTCTTCCTCTCCAAGATCCGCTTGGCTTGATGTAGCTCGTGCTTAAGATCATCCAGGTTTGTTTTGTAAATGGTTCCCAACAAAAACAGACGAGTCTCTTCCAAATAGTTGTTGCTTTTAGGATTGAGTGCTTGAATTCCTTTCATGATATCACAATTGGTCTTAGAAAAACGTCTCTCTAGCTCAGCCTTCACATTGTTCAAGATGGGATAGAAAACAGTGGTACAAAAATGGTCTTTATTACGGTTTCGCTGACCAGTTGTGGATGTGACAACAGATCCATGAAGAGCAGAGCTAGTCTTTGGCTGCCTTTTGGAAACCTTGTCTGTACTAATATTGCACTGATGAGCAATGTCCAGAACTTCTGTCCACAGAAGTCCAAGAGATGAAGCATTTCCTAAAAAATGCTTCATCTCTGTAGTGCACAAATGTTTCTCGTAGTGCCTCAATCAGGTCAACTGCCCTGGCTAAGTCCAACGACAAGGATTGCAGCATATCAGACAAAAACTTTGTGTCTCCCAATATCGTTCAAAAAGTAGCCAAAAGGGCAATAAAGTTAAGATCTATCTGTCCAAGAAGTCCACGTGCTTCCGTTGTTCTCCTCTTCAATGTCATGGAGGACACGAATAACAGCTGGCAGCTGATCCATAAGGTTTGACAGGCATTAAACCTGCAAGCCCACCGAACATCGCTTAGTTTGGGCAATTCTCGAGGCTTATCCTGAAACATTGCACGCTGTATGTCATGCCACTTTTGATGTACATACGATCCAGATAGAAAAGTATAGAGGAGCTGCAGCCTCTGGAACTGCTTTCACGGTGTCCACAATTACCAAATTAAGGCAATGTGCATTGCAGTGCACATAAAAAGCGTGCTTAGCCAGCGACTGTATCCTTGCAGACACACCATTGTGTCTACCGCTCATCACTGAGGCCCCATCATAACCTTGCCCAACCAACTGCTCTCTGTATTCCAATCCATATTTTTGGAGGCTATTGACAATTTTTTCTGTTAGCCCTGCAGCATCAAGCTTATTCAAAATGCATAAAACTTTCATGTACCGTTCCTTTGTAATAATACCTGAGAACTAAGGAAATTTGTTCTTG
>NW_015150873.1:473179-490561 GCF_000732505.1 Cyprinodon variegatus | reverse complement strand
TAGCTCAATATAAATCCCAATTTGCCCATTGGGGAGTCGTTTTTGGTTCAACATACATCAGCATCGGTCCTTAGATCCTGGATTTAAATGAGGGTCTGTGTTTTCACCTGGTCTGTGGGTGCTGGTCTGGCTCTGGAAGTTTTGTTCAACATGGGATGGTCCCTGGCTGCTTTCAGGCTGACCGTCACCTTGACCTTCACTGTTCCCCGCAAGGCTATCATCTTGACCTTTACTGTCCCTGTTCTGAGCTTGTTTCTTCTTAATGAAGAAATCTTTAATGTCTCCTTTTCTCCGTTTCATTGTTAACTCTACCTTTAAAAAAATGTATTACAAAACACAGAATACACATAAAAACATTATTTTACGGTTATTGTAAGTGGCTTAAAATGATACTTTCCTTGACTATTAAGGTTTAATCAAGATAGAATTACTTACGAGGTTTTTACTCTAATCCTTTAGTTTTGACATTGTTTTTTTTTTTCTTCTCTCTCTTCTTGTGTGTTTTTATTACTCATGTGACTGTTTTTGCAGCACTTTAGTGCAACATCTTTGTTTCAAAGTTTGAAAATGAAATCAACACCAAGAACAACATTGATATAGAAAGGAAAAGATTCAGAGGGATCTTATATTTCTGCATGAAAAAGCCTCTTGGAATAGAAGAACTACAAAGCAGTATTGGCAAACATTAACTAGTTTCGCTGTAGGTTATAGACAGTTTGCTACCAAAGTCTACTTGAAGAAAAAGGTGTTTTAAACAAGTATCAGGTCATGCAAATATACAGAAGGTATTTTCATGGTTTTTATTGTAAATACCACACCAAAAGATTGGCTTAACATTAAACTGAAGAGTAGATGGTATAATGTTGTACTAAAAGTGGGGAAAATATTTCATTTAGAAATGCTCAAACCTGACAATAAGAGTGTGAACATATTTATGAACCACTTATGGTCTAAATGTTAAAAAGATTTTGTGGGTTTGCAGTTTAGAATATTTGCTGATATGATTTAAATAGTTTTTTGTGTGTATTTATGTATAGTTTTGGAGCAAAAATTATGATGCACATAATACTGCTTGTTGCACTATGTCCTAATAGTTTTATTTACCAGGGTCTTTGCTAACAAAAATAATGAGATTATGACCTTTTTATTTCTCTTGTTGTGACTCCTTTATGCTGGTGGGACCTATGGACACTAGATGGCAGCGTTGGTGTAATATTGTTGACTATTTCCAGTAGCATCCACTACATCACATAGATATTTCAATTTAATTTATTATAAAAGCAAAGGAAATGTGAGTCATCCTTGTTAAATAAAAGGGAATTTCACACTTGGATGAGTATCGGATTACTGCTGTCCTTATCTGGAGGTCTTTATTTGTCAGTTCTGATGGTTTATCCATTTGGTTATCAGTAGCTAATTGGTAGTTAACTATTATTCCAGCTGTTTTATAGTCCTCATTAGATAGATATGTGGAAAACTAATGGGTAATGGTCCTGAAGATGAAGATCTGAAGCTACTAATCTAGGGGCTTCATAGTGATACGTTGACTGAAACAGGTTTCTGTATTATAGCATGTGCATGTGAGCCTTTTTATGATCATACAGAATTCTTTGAACTGGAGTGCTGTTAATGTAAAGATTGGCCAACTTCTCATGCTTTTTTATTATCATCCACTTACTCTATTTAACTGCATAAATGTGTGTAATGGTTATGAATAAGCTACACAGATTCATCAAGTCGGCAGGCTGGTGAACTTTATGACCCACAGTTCAGAGAGTTGTGCTGAAATAACCATTCAGTGCAGAGTTGCTCCATTCTGCTGTTATTAAGCTTTTAGATAGGAAATGAAAAATTAAAGATAAATAAAAAAAAAGCAAAAAATTTAATTTTGTTATTTAAATTTACATCCTTGATATCTTGCAGAAATAGATTTGAGGAATGCATGTCCTCGCTGTTTGCAGTTTGATGAGAAATTTACAAAAAAAGAAGAAGTGTGTGCATTGGACGATGTTCAGATTAGTTGTGAGCTGTGAGAAATAAACCAAGAAAATACTGGACAGGAAGGAATTCAGTGATGTATTTTTTGATCGTCCCTGAAGAAATAAAAGGTGGCATATCTGAGGTTTTATTGTTTTGATTTGTTGCCTTTTGAAGCTTCAGATAATATGCATCCTACACTTGTAACCAGCTGCTTTTTTATTTCTTTATTACAAACTACACATGTTCCCTTCATGACAAGTTGGAGGTGGAAATTTACTGACATGGAAGGGAGTGGCTTTGAGAAACGAGGGAGGGTGTGGAATTGCTGTGGAGGATGGTGTTGTAAAATTGGCAGTATTTTCAGCAACCTTGGGAGCCTTGCAGTGATCCCGCTCATCAATCGGAATTTCAGATCAGAGCACCGAGCATCTCTGCACTCCCTGGTAAAATTTACTACCATTTTACTGCTGCTTGTCTGTCTTTCGTCAGCAGTAACATGAAAGTGAGGCTTGTGTTAAGAAGGTGCCGCTTTTAAAATCGGGTATACATGAGAAATAAATACTCGTATGTTGTGGATTGTAGTCCCACAAGTCTTTATTTCAAAGTTGTAAGGCTGATTTTAGGCTCTATTTATTTAATAAAGCTTTCTTTTCATATGTAAGCCTATGCTTTTAACTTATCTGGGCTAACTGCTCAGGTCATTTATTTGTAATTTACTTGTACAATCTTAGGATTACTAGACTCCCTTTGCTAAAAGCAGCTCCTAAACTCCAGGTTGTTTAACTGCGGGCCTCCACTATTGACATATATTCCTTAATGT
The DNA here is from genome assembly GCF_000732505.1 of Cyprinodon variegatus. Lineage (NCBI taxonomy): Eukaryota > Metazoa > Chordata > Actinopteri > Cyprinodontiformes > Cyprinodontidae > Cyprinodon > Cyprinodon variegatus. The sequence continues at coordinate 487,761 of NW_015150873.1, read as the reverse complement.
AGATGGCAAAACATGTTCGTTACTCTATAGCTCTCGTATTTAAGCCTTATGTTACTTTTATATAGCTTAGGCCAGTGGAAAAATTCTGTCTTGGAAATAACTACTGTTATATAGTGTATATAGTAAGAATAATCAACACCAAGAACCGTAATTTTATTTTTCAAGGCTGCACTTAAAAAAAAAAATAAAATTGTCCAGAGTGCTGTTCCAAACAAAACTTCTTTTAGTTTTACACTTGTGTAAACAAAATGACAAATCTGTCTAAGTCTAATAGTATAACACTTTGAGTATTGCAGTCACTGATCTCTATTTATTCACTGGATTGCTGATAGGGCGTTGGTTGTACACAGTGATGTGAAGTCAACAGCCGCCATATTGGTACTCCGTAGTTAGACCGCTCGGAATGTAAACAATATGTGCGCTACAGCATTGAACAACAATGATTTTCTCATTTTTTAGGGGGGCTTAAGACTTTTGAAATAAATCTAAAGTCATCATGTAGTATAACATGTGATACAAATCAATCACAACAAAATTAGTGTGATAATGAAGCAAAATAATACTGTGGTCCGATATTAAGTATGTTACACACGCATACACACAAACTGCAGGGTTTTCATGGCATATGGGGACATTTCATTGACTTGCATTCATTTATTATGTCCTAACCCTGACCCTTACCCTAACTATTACCAATATAAACCAGAACTTTACCATATGGGGACAAGTTGAATGTCCCCACATATAGGACACACATACACACACACAGCTTTGTTTTCATGAAATATGGGGACATTTCATTGACTTGCATTCATTTTATGTAGCCTAACCCAGACCCTTACCCTAACCCCAGCTATTACCTAATCCTTACCTAAACTGAATTCACACCTTCGTCCTAAACCTAACCCCAACTCAAAGAACAGAACTTTACCATATAGGGACCAGTTGAATGTCCCCATATGTACCTGTAAGTCCCTGCATGTAGGATATTTTACAAAACACTTCCCTCACATTGTAGGTAAAACAAGACCACTTACACACACCATTGGATTGTATGCCAAACATGCTAAATGATGATGTACATGTAATATACATGTACTGTTTACATTGCAATGGTCATTACATTAATCATTTTTTATGGTGCAACTACGTGGAAGATAGCGGCAGGTGACTTCAGTTTTTTCGGTCTATTGGCAATCCAGTGAATAAATAGAGATCTAAACCTTTAATGATTGCAGCTGTAATAATTTTATTTATATACAATAGTATTGATTTATGTTTTACATTTACCCAACTTTTAGAATAAGCTCCTGCTAAGGTAAAATAAAAACTAGCCGGGGATCAAACCTATTTTTTTTGTTCTTGTGTTTTTTCTTATTCACTGGTTAATTAGCTGGGCTATCGGCTATCAAGGAATATTGATGTAGAAACTTCAAAGTCGGGCTGCAGCTATTGATGACTTTAGTCATTGATTTATCTTTCAAGTATCTCTCAGATTATTTCATTAACCTCAAAAGAGATTCTGTAAGTTAATTGAAATTCCACCAATAAACAAATATTTAGAACTTGGAAGAAAATTTTTTTTAATCAAAATTTTCCCTGGATGGCCAAAATGTCAAACAAAACCCTATGTACCTGTCTATCTGTGTGTAACATGTGTACCCCTGTTTTAATTTGATTATTACATTTATTCCAACATGCATATTGGCGATACTAAGAGAGACAGCGATGGCCATGAGCCAAATCCCTGGGTCAGTCGCAGTGTGAGACACAGCATCACTACAGGTGAGGCAAAGCTCATCTTTGCCTCACCTCTCCTCTCTTTCACTTTTTAGAAACACTAATGTGTAAATTCTCAGATTTTAACTATTGAAGTCTAAGATATGGTAGGGCTGTTCATACTAAATGGATCAGAAACTGCTGATCTGCTGAAACTTTCAACCCTAACTATATTTTATATTAATGATTACTATCTGTGGGACAGTATGTAGTAATTTACAGCTTTTTGTCAAAAATAGATTGCTGAGATTGGACAGACTGTTTTGGGATTATAAAAAAAACAACAGCTGCTTAAATAACCAAGCATTTTAACTAAAGTCTGAATTATGCCCTCTCTAAACGCATTGAACGTAAAAGCATGTGGGCTACAGCAGTGGAAACCCACACCAGGAGTCACTCCTGTCAGCTAGGAGCAGGGATCTTAGGCCACAGTTTACACCTGCTTACAAATGATTGTGAAGATTAGAAACATGTTGCCTGGTTCAGTGAATGTCTGCTCAGATCAAATGATCAGAACCTGACCTAAACAATATGGACTCATTCTGCTTCATACCAAATGTTCAGACTGGTGGGAATATTATGGTGTTAGTTATTGTTATCAAAGGGACATTTTTAGATTCAACAACCCCACCTATGCTTTACTGCTGAGCGTCTACATCCCTTTAGTACTCTTCTCTTGGCCACTTCCAAGAGGATAATGCACCTACAAAGCTTACATGACCCTCCAGCGATGAAGGTGTTCACTCTTTACTGTCACTAAGTCCTCACATCTTTGTGATTTGGTGGAATGGGAGAATCACGTTATGGATGTGCAGCAACATTAAGCCTGTTTGAATTTCTTCCACCACGAATTGAGCTAGTTCTGTGTTTAATAGTTGGTCTATTGAGGTACTTGCAGAATATAGCTAATAAAGTGCTCAGTATGTGGCAAGATATGCTGCTGTGGGCCAGGCAGAGTTTGTCAGATGAATTATATTTAATGCTATAAAATGTTATCAGATGGTATATTCTTCAGTTGAAATGTCTAGTATCAGTTTGTCTGGCTGTTATTGAAACACGCTGCAGAATACTCTCTATTGGATCACACAACAGGAATGATAAGGATAGAGGGGAGACTGTGCTGGAGATGGAAGATTTTATTCATCCTTAACTCCCTGCTCTGCGACATCTGGCTGGAGGAGTGACACAGTGTCCAGCTGGCCAAGAAGTGGTAAACCATCTCAACAACCGTGGCAAAGGAAAAAAAAACGGTCCTGCCTCCAATAGCCTCCTTATCCTCACCAGTAATTATACATGCCAGAACTCCCAGGATGCCACGTGTAATTACAAGCTCAGCCTGAGTACAGCCTAAAGGGACCCAGCTCTACTTGGTGAAAGCAAGATGGAGAAATTGACTTCCACTGGATCTTGACTTTCAGGGCATTCGGGGCCAACATGTCACCGCATCACTGCAGATTTAATCTTGTTTGGATACTTTAAGGGCCTTTTTATAATCACGGCATATTGATGTTAAGTTAGAATAAGCCTGAATTTCATTTTCACATTCATTAGAAGTAATTATGTCTTAATTAGCTCAATAATAAGTGAGTATACGGGATCATTGGTTTTGTGTTGAGCTGGAATATTAAAATTAGCCTCACTGTTTATTTAAACACCATGTTGAAGACGGTAGAGTCCTTCTCAGTGGTTTTCTGACAATATGCCACAAAGGCTACCATTGAAAATTCTTAACTGTTGGTAACTTAACCAGTATTAGTAGTAGTTATTGAAAAGGAAACAAGTCTATGGAGATATCAATGCACTTACTGTTAATAAAAGTATGAAACACACTGAGCTTTTAACAGTTAAACAGCGATAAGAAGAGATTTCTTTTGATTTGGATTTTTACATTTAATCCCAAACTTGTTAATGCCCATAGCTGATTAAGATTTTATATTATTTTTACTAGATAAAAAGGGTGGTTCAAAAAGAAATATGTCAAATGTGTATTATTAAAGAAAATGCACACAACAAACATTTATTTCATGTTATTTTTTTGCACTTCTATATACTGAGTCTTATGAAATGTCAGTCTGGATTAAAAAGCATTTTTTTTTTTTTTTTTTTACAAGCAAGTTGTTTCACTAAAATATAAAAAGAAGCAATGGCCATTCATCAACAGTCTTCTTCTAAGATACCAGAGAAATCAGAGATGAGGGTTTTTACCTGAAATGTTATTTTTTAACTAAAACCTGCTGTAACTTGCTTTCCACATGGAATCCAATTTATTTTTCTACCTCATGGGTAGGCATGAATGGTGTATGATTCAACATGTGTGTCTTAGAGTTTTAATATAGTGGAGAGGATGTGAAGGGGTTTTATGTGTATATGGAAATATTGCGTATTTAAATTGTACTTTAAGATATTAGGAAAAGATAGTTGGTAAATGTTCCCATAATGATATATCTTGCACTAAATAAACAGCTTTAAGGTCCTACTGCTTTGGGTTCATACAGTAACATATATACACAACATCAGATAATGAATAGGTTTTTTTTCCCCGCTAGAGGAAAAGAGTAGAATCCACTACTTCTATCACAACAACAAGGTTGTACTGATGGACATTTGCTGTTTTGGTATTTAACAAACTTGTTGTAGCATTTGAAGTTGGCAGGAAAGCAGAGCATATAGTGAGATAAAAAGGCTAAATGCTCAGGGTTTGTTCAAGTTCCAAGAACAACTCAATGCCATACAGCCTTGTAGATCTCAGTTACACTCCTAGTGACTTTGTGCCTTTGCTAGTTCACCTTCCTGTGGGTGGTGGGGTTATGGGTAGAGGTTGATTGGCTGTCACTCCGCTGATAAACCTCTCCATAAAACACTGGAGCAAAATCCTTTGTTGGGAAATGGCTTTTATTGTACACTTTTGTTTAACTTTTTTTTTTATCAATCGTCAGGTCTTTTGGAAAATTGCTAAATGCCATTGCAGTCAGTGCAGTGACTGAGCCTGGTCAGTCCTCCAGTAAAAGCAACATTGTTGGGTCCTTCAGCTGTCAATACGTTTCTTTATGTGCTTTGTAGATGCACTAGATTTGCTTCTTGTTGAGGATAAAAATGAAAACTATGTGACATTCATAAAAGAAAAAATAAAGTTGGTAATTTGTTGACTGAAATGTGATGGAAAACTAAAGTGTCTCAGCTTCTGAACCTCTAATTAGAAGAACAAGTCATTTTGTCAACCAAAGCATGGACACTGAAGCATACCATCTTTGTCCCATAGCTGTAATACAGAACTGGTTTTAAATTTTTCCTGTTTTTTTCATCTTTGAATATGATCTGGTTTTTCTTTTATGTTTTTTTTTTTTTATCTTAACCAAATTTTGTTTTTTACCTTTCCGCAACTCATTTCCAAATGTGCTGGCTTTCACACCGCATTGAAATGGAAAGTATTGTGAGCAGAAGCAGCACAGGCCAAAAATAAATGACAAAAAAAACAACAACCCTGAAGCAGACTGCTAATGTACCCTTCCAACAGGTCATAAATTCCACCTCCTTATCACACAAATCAACAAATTGGGGCTTATGCTGCATCTACTTTTTGACAAGAACAGCATTTGGGCTAAATATGATGCATTATGCAGTGCATGAAAAATGACACGTTTTCTCAGTCAGAAATGCATACATGTCTCAGAAAGGTTAAACCACAGAGATTGTAGAAAGGAAACAAAATGCAGAAAGCCCTTATTTGAGTTGGTTAAGAATAATACATTTCATGTCTTTTCATTATGCATGTAAATAAGTTAAATAGTCTGTCTGTCTAAAATGCTGAAATTAAAAATCAATTTAGTCTGTTTTAGCATCTTGTTTGGTTTGTAATGTAATGGAATTTTGTGTTTGGAGAAAATCCTCCTATGTTTTTCACAGACTACAACAACATATGGGATGACGATGTTTTTGTGTTTAATCTTCTCTCCGTTATGTTCTTCTGGATTTCCTTGCCGATTTGACAAACGGCCAGTTTGGGTATCCACAGGTTTGAAGAGCATCTCTGTGTTTCTGTTCTTTGTGCTTCCCTTCTGTTTAAATAGGGACAAGCTCAGCCTGGTGTTGTAAGGTTCTGATGACTGAAAGTTTGTGTTCCAGTGGTTGGTATGAGTCAAAAAGAAGCTATTGGTCTGTGTGAGTGGATTTCCTATACATTTCAATGTTGAGGTTTCCATCTCCTTACATGTGCTACCAGAAAAGGTACGGTAGTTTGTTGTCCTCGGCATCGTCTCTGGTAAATTTGATGTTGTGGTCAACAGAGTTGATGTGTCTTGTGAAAGCTTCCACTTCCACTTCTTTCAGCTGGATTTTGAAAAATGTCTCATCCAAATATTTAAACCAATGGCTTGGTGGTGTTTGTCTGAAGGTGTCCAAAGCTCTCTCTTTTTTTTTTTTTTCTTTTTTTACATTTCTTCCATGTAAAGATTGGGTACAATTGGTGACACGGGAGATCCCATGGCACAACCATGCCTCTGCCTGTTATAATTATCCCTGAACTTGAAATAGGTTGTGGAAAGACAAAGGTCTGGTAGGATGCATATCTGGTCCGGAGTGAAATTAGTCCCGTTGTTTAGGTCACCGTCTTGTTTAAGATGTTTCCTGACTGTTTCTACTGCCTCTGATATTGGTATGCAAGTAACATCAAAAGGCACCAGGGGTTGCCCTGGCGCCTTCTTTAAATGTTTGACTTTGTTTGCAAAGTCTTTTGAGTTTTCTATATGATGTGGTGTTTTCCACCTTGGGGCTAAAATAAATGGACTCCTAAACATTCACAAGGAAGGAACACCACTCAGACCCATTGTCAGCAGCATTAACTCAGTTACATACAACACTGTTAAACAACTTACCAATATTTTAGCCCCCTTGGTGGGAAACCCACCACATCATATAGAAAACTTTCTGACATGTGAATTGGAAATCCTTCCTGGATGGGAAGCGAAACGTCTTCAAACTTAGAAACAAAGCCCAGTGTTTTTTTTTGTTTTTTTTTTTTTACTTTTTTGGAAGGTTGAAATACTGAATTTGAAGCAGGCAGATATAATTAGGAATTTTCTTATTATTAATCCTACTAGTTAACTTTTACAGGATCATTGGTGGCTGGGTAGCCAGACTACAGATAGCGTAACAGACCTCCTATTTGTTGCTTGATCTCAGCAGGTTTAAACCACCAGCTGATAATAAAAGTGATGGCTGGTTGTCCTTTGTTTTATCTATTAGTAATATTTCCAGACAACTTGGTTGCCATCCACCCAGTTTGGCCTCTGTAATGAGGGGGAGAGGCGTTGGACTGAACTCCTACACTCTACACAAGCAAAGAAGCTGGTCACTCAGGCACTTTCAGTATGCAGAATTTAAAATGGAAAGTTAGATAAATAGTTTTTATAGTGTTGGTGGATCGGCAAGTGGACTATATTTTCTGTGAACATTTGATTTTAAAAAAGTGCATACTTTCTGAACTTCTAATCCATTTTACATGTTAATAATCTTTGAATCTTTGTTTTAATGAATAACTAATCAAATTTGTTTTTCATTTCTTAACTTACCTTCCCTTTGCAAAAAGCCTCAATAAATGTGGCCAGGAGAAGAGAACAGTGAGCCTGAAGCGGAGTGGATTATAGAGAATAAATCCTCTTTTTTTTTTTACCTAAAAAAGACTTGTTTCTATTTGATGTATAGATAATTTATATCTATGAATCCAACCACCTGTACCGTTTTATAGTTTTGAAACAGAATTACTTTTAAAATATTTTTTTTTCTTTCAACAAGACCCAGATGACTTGTTTTAAGGGAACAGGAAAAAGTTTTAATAATCTGATTTGTGCAGCTGAGTCACAGAAAAGTTTTTGCACCACCTATTCACCTACATTGTTAATAGTTTTTATACATAACTTTTCTGTTTACTCAAAGGTGCTTATACAGCCTGGATAAGTGTTTAAATCTTTAAACAGCCTTTTTCTGAAATATGATACATTAGTGTTAAGTTACTGAGATGAAAGCACCTCAGCCTTCCCATTATTTGTCGCTGTCTGCCACTCACTCAGGCCACATAAGTCCCAGTCGGCTCCCCTCAGCTACCTGTGAAAAACAGAATCACCCACTGCCTTTCTGTAAAACACCTCCCTGCCGCCTTTGACAGCAGCCTCCAACAAATTTCTGCCTTTTTGTGGCTGCTGAATTTCAGACGCAAACAAAACAACTGCGGTCGAAAAAGACCAGACAAGTCAAGTACACAGAGTGATGTTCCTCCCTTTCCTAATTGTCTGTTGTCTCTAGGGTGTGTTATCTAGAGGGAAGCAGAGATGAGATGCAGTCGGGGCGGCTGTTTGTACTTGCCACTGTGTGGGATGTGAATGATAGCTAGAGGCCTGAATGATATCATTAGCGAACTACTGGTTTGGCTAACACACTCTAGTCCATCAGAGTGGGGAGCAGGAGATGCAGCTAGATATAAGATAGCGAGGGAAGAGCTGTGGGAGGACAGTTGTTATCCCTCTCTGTGTTTCGATGCTTGCTTTTGTGTCTTATCAAAGACCTCCAGTGTTGACAGGGAGTAGCTCTGTGCAGAAGCCCTGCTGACAGGCCAATCCACTTGATGCATCCATGTAGGAAAGGGGTGGGGAGCCTGAACAATCCCTGCTGATAAATCACTATTAAGTGGAAACGATGAACATCAGCCTAAGAAAGAATTTTACATGAGGAGCTCAGAAATTGCTTTAATTTACAGTGCTGGTTGGTGTAAAAAAAAAAACTACTTTTGCAATGTTATTTGACAGACCAAATGTTAGATGTCAGCTTATTGCATCGAGTCGAAATTCTCCCTTCAATTTGCCTAAGCTTAACCAATTTTGTAGCCTGATAAATCAGACTAGATGGGAGATGAAAGGTGTTATTTAGTCAGGCCCCAATTAATGAGACATCGGAAGATTGTTGATGAGAACAACCATTGTTTTTCAAACCATGTCTGTGCCTATTGGCCAACGCTCTGACCAATGAGCGCCGGTGAATGTGATGTAGGAAGCGCGACAGGAAGCTGGTGGGGGAGTGGAAACAAACAGCCTGTCGGGAAAACGGCGAATACGTCCATACGTTCTTAAAAATTAATGAGCGTAGAGCCTCTTCTTGCACACGCCATCCTTGGGCCGCTGCAGACGGGCTGCGGTTAGCCCTGCCTGCCATTAGCCTCAGAGGTCCGCTGGTTGCCGCCGTCCTCTCAACTTCAGAAATTATTTTTAGTTACGCATTAAATTGGTAAATGGACCATATAGTGACGCTTTACAGTATATTATTCTCGCCTCAAATTATCTTAAAATGTACTTATATTGAACAACAGCAACAGAAAGAGAACTTTTACTTTCAATGGACCGCTCCAGCTCGCAGGCAAAAATGATTTTGGCCGCTGGCGGGTGGGGCTAGTTTACTAGGCTACCAATTTTGCAAAATCTGTAGATCTGCCTTAAAAGAAAATTCTACAGCATACTGAGAGAAATTCTTGGATACAAATGAACAACACACTTTTCAAATTGTTTTCCCTAAAAATAAAAATGAGGCCTATTTTTTACCCCTCAGCTTCATAATTATGCCCTACCTTTTGTTGTTTTATGCTACATAAAAATTAAATACTTGGTTGTTGTCATGAATACCTCTGCAAGCCACTGTAGATCAGTATTTTGCTGCTTTCTGGTACTAATTTATTCTGACTATGCTGATACAGCTGCTTGCCTGTCTATATTTACTGTGACTCATGGCTCTTTTTGTAAACACATGTGAGTTTACCTCCTGCTGGTGGAATATGTGATTATCTGTCAAAGGTAGACTCACTGTAGGGCACTATTCTCACACTGATCAGATACCGTCAGTATTATAAGCAACCATTTTAAAAAGCACCGGTGGGATAGTTTGAAGAGGTTTAAATTATGACAGAAAGGTGCTCGCAGAACAAATCAGGATGATGGAAATTGTCTGGTGTTGTAGCAACAGAGCGAAGGCAAAAAATATCCCAGAATGTGAGAAATAAGATGTAAGGAGAGAATGTTGTGAGGGTTAGATGTGATAATTATGCGAGGATGGTTGGGGGGGGGCATGAAGATGAGTGTGGCTGGCTCCCATCTGTGCCTGCTTTGTGCTGTCCTTCCACAGACTGCTCTGGCCACACAGCAGAAACCAGAAGCAGTCAGATCTTAACCCATTCCAATGGACTGTGGTTTAGAGATTATGAGTCTATGTCTAACCTGTAGGTTGATATGAAATAAAGTTAGGGCTGCAAAATTTGTAAAATCCTGTTAAAGTGTGATATTGCTATCCCAACTGATTCGATATTGGTTAGGCTGTGATACTGGAGGTGTCATGCATTTATGCTCTGCATGCCAATAACATAACACCAAGCTGGGTGGATGCAGCACTTAACATTGGACTCATTTATTGGCCACGGTCCTAAAGCTAACAGAGAGGTGAGAAATTACAATTTTGGAGAGCAAGGAATGATAAATTTGGGTTAACTGACCTTTTCATCGAAGCAGTTAATGGTAATGTTGCAAATTGCCTGCTTTCCTGATGTTCGGCAGCACACCAATAAAGTGTAGTATCTAAGAGAAGGTGGTGTCTATGTTGAAACATTTAAGAAAGGAATTTATTGGCTTGAGGATGGAATAAGTTAAGGATTTGAAAATCACACATAGATGAGCCCGTACAAAAAATGGATGGAGGAAATCACAAATGTGTCCCATCTTAACTTGCCGGTAGTGCAGGGAGAGCACTGAACAGAGAGAGAGCCCTGAAGGCCCTGTGATACCTGCAGAGATCAGGCAAAAGAATCGATCAACAGGACCTCTCAGTTAGTTACACACTACATAAAACTAGCCCTTTCAAAACAGTGGGGAGAAGAAAGCCATTTTTTAAAGGAAAAAAAACAACAAACAGGGAATACAGTATAAGGTTCTATGGCCATATGGCAAACTAGCTGAAGGAAATGATGGGTTCAGTCAGATGAGTCTAAAAAATGCTAACAAATGAAAAAAGTTAGTTCTTTGCTGAACAAAAATATGAAGAAAAATCCTGCACATCATCTTAAGCACACTCATGGTAGAATATGGTGGTAGCAGTATCCTGAAGTGGAGTTTCTTTTATTCAGCGGGGGCAAGGAAACTTGTCAGAATCAGACAAGTCAGGAAGCGAGATGTATGCATGTCTGTTCTGAATGGGTTAAAAAAATTTTTTGTCATGGTTTATCTTCAGTCGTTTATACTTGTAAGTTAATTTGTGCTTCTAGAACTTTGACTGTACCTATGATAGTTGTTTTATTTAAAAGCACATGATTATACCAGCATGTCATCCTCAGATTTTTTGTGACCAGGCTGACTATGCATGTTGACAAAGACAATATTACTCATTCAACAGTTGTGCCTAGATAGAGAAAAACAAAATGAAGAAGATAAGTCCTTATCATTTACTATAATTATATATTTCATTTTCTCATCCTTACAGTTTAAAATTTACCATGCATGTTTTGGAATATAACCAGGATGTTGTTTCTCTTTTTTAAATTGAGTGTAACATTTTGGAAACACAAAATTTCTGATATTTAAAACTATGCTGTAGAATTTAAGAAGTGGTTTGGATGTAGCATGAAGCACGACAATAAAAAGTGCTCCTGTAACAACAGCTCCCACTCTCCATCTGGAGCTGTTAGAAACTGTCTGCGAGCCGATGCAAGTGGGAATTTCTGTCTTAGATCCGTTTGAATGACAACTAGCTCGCTGACTGCTCTTCTGCCTCCATCACATCCTCATGTAGACATGTGGGTACATTAACAGACATAAAGCTGGCAGAGTTACCAGTAAGTGAGTGAGATACAGCCCCACTGCCAGCCTGTGTCTGTTCTCTTTTAGTATAATTCAGTGAGACAAACACGCTTTGCTGGTCGCAGCAGAGCTGCCCTGTAGCTGAACCTGTTATGTTTGAATATTGTTGGTCAAACTAAAGGGTTCAGATATTGGGGAAACTAGTAATTGCTGTAAATTCTGTTTGGAACAGTGACAGTGTCTTAAAAAAACAAAACAAAACAAAAAACTAAGTCAGTATATTAATATGTAGGCTTGTAGGACAAGTTCTTGCATGTTTTGTGACCTGGATTTAAAGCCCTTGTATAATTTGAACTGTCACATACTCCATGTGAGCTGACTGCTGACCATCCAGAGTAGGATGTTCACCAAGGCTGGCACTCTTTGCCTACTGCTACTTAAGAGTATGCAAAGGTAGAACGGCTCCACATGTTCAACTCAAATAGTCTTTACACATGCAGTTTAATGCTGGTTCAGCATTAATAACTCAACTAGCCTTACAATCAGTTTTGGCCAGAGGTTTATATATCAAAAGGTAAGGGAAATCTCAAACTGCCCTCAGTTCTTGGAATGGAGATTAATAAGCATGAAAAACTTTTACCAGGTGTAACAATAATTGCACCATGGTGGGAATGCTCATTATTGCACCATCAGTAAAGGTCAATATTTGTATCCTGGTGTTTGATACTGATTATGTAACATGAGAAATGTCTCACTTGAGATTTTATAGATTCCAAAAAAAGAAAAAAAAAAGAAAAACAGAAAACAGTCCGCTGGACTTTGATTTTGTTGAGTTCATGGTTTTGGACTCTCTTTTAGAACTACAGTAAATTATACAGTAAGGAAAGTAAGTATTTGAACACCCTGCTATTATGGAAGTTCTCCCACTTTGGAATCATAGAGGGGTCTGAGCTTGTCATCCTAGGTGCATGTCCACTGTGAGAGATATAATCTAAAAATTCTTTTTTAACTATTTATTTATATGATACAGCTGCAAATAACTATTTCAACCTCAGAGAAACTCAATGTTAATATTTGGTACAGTAGCCTTTGTTTCCAATACAGAGGTCAAACGTATCCTGTAGTTTTGCCCCAGGTTTGCAGACTCTGCAGGAGGGATTTTGGCCCACTCCTCCACACAGATCTCTAGATCTGTCAGGTTTCTGGGCTGTCACTAAGAAATACGGAGTTTGAGCTCCATCCAAAGATTCTCTATTGTGTTTAGGTCTGAAGACTGGCTAGGCAACGCCAGAACCTTGATATGCTTCTGACAAAGATACTCCTTGGTTATCCTGGCTGTGTGCTTCGGGTCATTGTTATGTTTGAAGACCCAACCTGGATCCTCGACTCAATGCTGAGGGAAGGAGGTTGTTTACCAAAATCTCACAATGCATGGCCCCGGTCATCCTCTCCTTAATACAGTGTGGTCACCCTGTCCCATGTGCAGAAAAAAAAACCCCCAAAGCATGATGCTACCACCCCATGCTTCCCAGTAGGGAGCTCCAAACAGTTAGTGGAATTATGACCAAAAAGTTCTATTTTGGTCTCATTGGACCACATGACTTTCTCCCATGACTCCTCTGGATCATCCAAATGGTCATTGGCAAACTTAGGACAGGCCTTGACATGTGCTGGTTTAAGCAGGGGAAACCTCTGCACCATGCATGATTTCAAACCATGACGTCTTAGTGTATTACCAACAGTAACCTTGAAAACGATGGTCCCAGCTCATTTCAGGTTATTGACCAGCTCCTCCTGTGTAGTTCTGGGCTGATTTCTCACCTTTCTTACGATCATTGAGACACCATGAGGTGAGATCTTACCCGGAGCTCCAGTAAGGGAGATTGACAGTCATGTTTAGCTTCTTCCATTTCCTAATGACTGGTCCAACAGTGGACCATTTTCACCAACCTGCTTGGCAAGTTCCCTGTAGCCCTTTCAAGCCTTGTGGAGGTGTATTATCGTGTCTCTAGTGTCTTTGGACAGCTCCTTGGTCACCCTGTCCCAGGTTTTCAAACACTTATTTGCAGCTGTATTATACAAATAGTTTTAAAAAAACATAAATTGTGATTCCTGGATTTTTTTTAGACTCTCACAGTGGTCAGGCACCTACTATGACAATTTTAGACCCCTCCATGATTTCTAAGTAGAAGAACTTGCAAAATAGCAGGGTGTTCAAATACTTATTTTCCTTACTGTATAAGAATACCCTTTAGAATACATTCTATTTCCATTGTGCTATAAATGGTTATTATTTATTAAGCGGCGTAACATTTCATTTTAATAACGATTCGATTCATATCATGATCCATGGTTTTTGATTCATGGGCGATTTTGGTTCATGTTTAAGATTCAATCCGATCCGATTCAGTGACTTGAAATCGATTCGGTAAATCTTTAGCCAAAAATGAAACCATTGTGACTGTGAAATAAATACCTGTGTACTAGAAACCTCCTAGATGTTTGTTGTTTCTTTAAATGAAACTTGGGTATAAATTAAATAAGAATTAGTAAACAAACAACAGCAAATTCATGTTTTATTTTGTATTCAACTAACACTCCAGTTTGAATCAATAGGATGTTAACCTTTGTTACCATGGAGGCGCTCCAAGGCAGCGGCAAAGAGCATCACTTCTTGACAATTTCACAAAATAGGCAGCTTAAAATGATACAAACTAGACATCTAACCCTTATCTATGATCGCCAATGCCTACTGGAGCTACGTTCGTAAAATGTTTTCAATATTGACATTTTTGACCATTTAAAAAGCTGCGGAGTGCTACGGACGGATGTCAACAAGATAACAGCGGAAAATAACGGACGGAGGAAGAGATGTGAGAGACGGAGTAAGCGAGGCTGCAGAGTAGGGGTGTAAATCACACCCATCATGGCGATTCGATTCAGTATCGATTTCCTGACCCAACGATTCGATTATTTTCGATA
>NW_015150873.1:468443-469506 GCF_000732505.1 Cyprinodon variegatus | reverse complement strand
GGACTACTTTTGGCTTGACCAAAACTGGACGATAACTCTGCTCACAGGATGCTGCCAGGGGTAAGTTAGTGTGATTGCATGCCGCTGGTGATGGGGATGCCATACAGATTCATGTCAAAAATACCGAACTATCGCTTTAAATCAAATATAATTTCTAAACATAATATGGTATGGTTGTTAATAAGTGTTAACTTAACTGGAAATATATAAATGCATATATTATTTATAATTGGGTAATATTTAAATGGTTTTTTGAAAGCTTTCAGGAAAGAAAGTTCATGCTTAAGAGAAAGTTACCAAACAGTAAAATATTTTTTTTCTCCCTTATCTCTTCAGAGACCACCAGAGAAATGCCGCTACATTGTGGGTAGTGTCCTGTGTGAGGGTGAAGAGAAGCCAGATGAAGATCTGCTGAAGCTTTACGAGAAGTTTGGCTACAAAACCTTTTCTTTACCAGAAGTGAGCTACGCTGTGACCTCCCCCTTCCCAAACACTACCCCCCTGTCATGTGTGCTTGCTCCATACAGGGTTTGCCCTCGACTCGTCTCCTACATTGAGGTAAAGACACACTCTATGTGATGAACAGAGGTTTATGTGGGTTTTATTGTATTCATTCCACTTGAAGGAATCTAGAAATATTAGTTCGTAAATTTGAAATTCATATATATAATTTTAATTGTATAATATATAATTGTTCCTATTCCTTTTTTCACATGGATTGCTGTAAATCATTGCAAAAGTTTTTGATTCCGTTTAAGCGGTTCTCTTTTCAACTTCCTGCTTGTTCGTAGACCTCCACCTGTATTGTGTTTAATTCATCACTGGATCAGATAAGCTTTTTAAAGCAGATTAAGAATAGATGAAATTGTGGGGGAATGAGGGTACGGCTGAGTCCTGCAGCCCATACCGGTGGCTGCATGTCCTCAGGACAGACCGAAGAAAGCTCTTTGGCATTTACATATGACATTTGCACACATGGATTTATTTAAGGGGCATCCTGTTTACGTATTATGCTCTCTCTCTCTCTCTCTCTCTCTCTCTCTCTCTCTCTCTCTCTCTCTCT
>NW_015150873.1:433223-468400 GCF_000732505.1 Cyprinodon variegatus | reverse complement strand
TATATATATATATATATATATATATTCTATTATCTGTCTGTCTTTTCGCTGAAGTTTTGATCACAGTTAAGACAAACAACCTTAATATTTATTGAGTCAGATCAACTTTCCCTTCTTCCTTCTTATCAACCAAAGCACAGAAAGTTTGAGTATTTGTCAGGCTGTTTTTCCTCTCTAATTTACTCAAGCTCTTATATTTCAGCAGCCCAGTAAAGTTTCTGGAGTTACCTCTCAAAGCCTTAAATGATTAAAGCTGACAATGGGCCATTCAACAAGTCCCTCATCTGTTGTTGTTTTGCGTTGAGCGTAATCCAAGGACGCCAGCAATGGCATTGTGCACGAGTTATAACAGCAGAATTTCTGTTGTCATATTTCTGTTGTCAGAAAACTCAGATTTTCGTCTTTCCTACTACTTAATTAATATTTAAAATCAAATAGACTTAATAGGTCCTCATGGAGAAATTGTTCGTCTACAAAATATCCATCTTATCCATGGGCAAACTCTTTCTGTATATGTTAATTTATAAAAGAAACAACAAAAAGTTAATGCTTTTGTTGTTGAACACTTTTTTTAACAAATCTATTGATTCAATGAAAACATTAACAAACAGAAAAGAAAAATGTTAACTTGTTGACAAGAATGACTAGTAATCAATGATTTTTCTGCATTGTGAGAATATTTCATGTTGCAACATGTTAGCCGTCTGTTAAATCATGTTCACTTGGCTTAAGAGTTTTAGTAAGTGTGAACTTCATTAGGGACATTCTTGTGTAAAATCTAATGCTAATTCATTTCAATTAATATCAACATACTTTATTAATCCCAAAAGAAAATTAAACATTGTTGTAACTCTTCTTCAACAAGATGCTGTAGATGTTACTAGCTATAGGCAGGAAGGATCTGCTGTAGCTGTCTGTCCTAAAGCGGTTCTGGAGAAGCCTCTGGCTGAAGACACTGTTATTGTACGACAGTTTCTTCAGAGGTTTCTGATGAAGACGATGCCCAGGCTTGTCCATGATGTTCTGGTCTACTTTATAAACACCTTTTTCTAAATCATCTCTTGATGTTCTAGAACTCCCAGAACAGAGCCAATAATCTTTATCAGGTTGTTGAGGTTCTTTAAGCCAGTTAGTGAAAAAAGTGCACAACCAACTAACTTTATAGTCTTACAGTTGATAAAGGTCCGTCTAAAAAACAAAACTGGGATTCTTTTTGGGTTTATTTCTTTGTTTCTCCAGAATTGGACAAAGAAACTGAACTCAGACTGCCATTAATTATGGGACCTTAATTAAATCAATGTAAGGACAGTTTTTTGATTGATCAATCATTCTGTTATTCTAATTATATTAATCCTTTTTATTAGTTTATATGTAAACAATAAACATAAAAAGCAGTCCTTTTTCTGCAAGTCTCTTTTCTTAATTTTAACATGAACATTTACCGTACACAAAACTGCAGATGCACAAAAGGGGGGTGTTGGTCTAGTGGTTAGAAAATGCATCATATAATACCACTGAACCATCATATAATACCACTGAACCAACATTTTTAACAAGCGTCCGATTTTACCCACATTCACCGAAGCAATCATCAAGAAGCAAACAATGTTGTGGTAATCATTTGTGGTGCCGTGGTAAAATGAAATTTTAAATTACATACGGTAACATAGCCTAACTAAAGCATGAAGAGAGCGAAAGAGTGAGGTTCCCACCTGGCGTCCTTATGGTGTACAGTGACAGCGAGGTAGTTATTATTATCGACAGATGTCCAGTGGTCCACCATCAGTGCTACACACATCGTCTCGACCAACTTCTCATCTTTCGTGGCTTTCACCTGTGGCTGCCTGGAGAACAAACTCGAGCCCATCATCTTCAACTACGCTGATGGGCATTCTTAAAAAAAATAAAATTTCACCCAAGCAAACCTGGCGGTTTTATAGTTGCGTCCATGTTAGTACTAGGGCTGGGTATTTTTGCCAAAGTCCTGAATCGTTTCGATTTTGATTCATACAGTTCTAAATTGATTAATTTTGATTCAATCTGTTTTTACAATAATGAAAGTGGTTCAGCTGTGTTTCAAAATACTCATCTTTTAATTTTTCCCGTCACATTAAACACAAAGTGCAAACTTGTAAATCAAACAGTTTAAACTTGAGATGTGACCATAACAGTCTCATAAGCGCACTTGTTTGTGAAAAGTGAAAAAGTGAAGCCTCGCTTGAGCAAGTGAACGTGACACAGCAGATATTCATGAGCTGCATTGTCTTGACTGCAAAAACAATATTTGCAGCACTGTCTATAACAACTACAGGGTGTTTGCTGGTCAGCCCCCATTTTTTAATGTCTTCAATCAACCTATTGGCTATATTTGCAGCTGTCTGGCTTGAAGTAAGCTTCAGTGCATCTTTCCTGTTCATTTGAATGTGAACGTCACGTGCGTCACTATAAAACTAATCGATCTCATTCCCTAGACATCGATTTTGCAAAAATGTAAAGGAATCGATTCAAAATAAATAAATTTTTTTACGCAGCCCTAGTTAGCACATTACATTCGCAAGACTAATTCGTTCATTCCTCACCAGACATACATCCGTGATAGATCCCAAACCAACTGTGAGAATAGATTAACGCCGGTATTTTTTTATTGCCCGATAAGAGTCTGGCGTCAATGGGCTGCGTTAACGCCGAGAACGGCCCACCACTAATAATTAGACACAAAATAAAACAAATAAGACTGGATTGTAAAAGAGAAGCAACTGAGCTAGAAACTTGGAGAGAATTAAAAGTTGTTCATCATACCAGTTAGTTTTATCCCTTCTTGAACACACCTGGATCAAGAGTGGCTCGTCACCACAGGCTAATGGCATCCAGCAGTTTGATTCAGGTCCCTCGAGGAGAGATGCATCTAAAAGCTGCAGGGTTGGAATTCCGTTTCCCCCAGTTTAAAGTATTTAATTTTGCCGACATTTCCCATTGTTTTTATTTGGAGTAATAACATTTCAGATTTGCCTAGCCAGAGTTCCTACTTGAATCTCTGTAGGGAACTAAAAAGAATGTGACGGCACGGAGGGACCACGACCTCAGGGCTCATGACCGTTTTGAAATACCAGAGGGAGGCATCTAAAAACCTGGTTAGCGAATATATAAAAAAGGTTTGATTGGAGCTTTGATAATAAAGATTTCCCAATTTCTGATTGACAAAAGTGTATATAATTTTTGCAACTTTGAAAAAAAAAGTCTTTTTTTGATTCTCCTTTAATATCATTTATTTCCGTTTCCAAGATGCCCATTGTATGGCCTATCAAAATTAAATGTCTTGATTGAATGAAAATAATTTTAAATCTTAATCATCCTGGGGAATTCATGTTTGGACTTATATTTATGTTTAGATTAACTCAAACAGCACAACACAGATCTTGTTTCAATAATAAAATCTTCTGATCAGCATAATGAAAGGCTGTTTTTGAACTCTGAAAATATTTTCACAGCCTGTCATTGATTATCTGCAGCAGCAAGGGAAACATGGCCGCTCCTCGTGTTCGCAATCCATTCTGTTTGCAAAGTGTTTGAATATTTTTGGTATAATTAAGTAATGTTTACAGACTATTTTGAAAATCTTAGCATTCCTGCCCTGTGACAAATGATTTATTGTTGAGACCATGATTGAAGCAATATGACAATGAGTTGTGAAAGAAAAAAAATAAATAAAAACATCTAAGGCAGGGTATCAGTCACAGCTTTCTATATGATCCAAGCAAGCCCTGTTTGATCCTTATGAAAGAAACATTTAAACGCGTGAAGTGTACGTGCTAACAATCACGGTGGTGTTATTTCAGGACCTGGCTAAGACACAACTGGAATAATTTCCCTGAGCAGAAACAAGATGAGAGGCTGATAGCTTACTTCCATTTTGTAATCCACTTATCTGAATCGAGCTCAAGATATCATGAAAGCCTCTTTTCTTTCATTTCCTTTTATACTGTGTCTTATCTTAATTTCATTTGCTTCGCAGGTGCCACAAATAAAATATTTTGGCAAATTTCTAAACGGCATAAAACATCTCATTTATAGCATCTGGCTGTGATTACTGTAGGCCACACAGGAGCTTTGCACCCCTGTCTTAGCTGTTACATCACACAGATTGTATTTGGCAACATATTTATACTGTGTTCACAAAGTATAAAGGCCCTTTGAAGTGACTCTCTGCAAATATTTGTTAAATACTTTAGAACAAAAATCATGTTCTCCATTAGCAAGTTTTCTCAATACATGTGGTAGTTAATTTAATGGGGAATATTATCTTTCTTATAGCTGTTTAATTTCTGTTGTGTTCTCAGTTGCTACTCATTAAAATGCATTTACATTTTCATGTCTCAAATAGAGAAATGTTGAAAAAGGAGGTAGAGTTGCTGAAAAGTGATAAGGTACTGTAAGAATACAATTTATCCTCTGAGTCGGAGGATGAAATGTCTGAGTGGGAGAGACTTAACAAACCAACACCCTACAGAAAGATTTAAATGAAGTCTGTCACAACCCAAGTCAGTCTGTTGTTCTTCAACTCGATGAAGGATCGTTTTTAACAAAACAGGTAAATTTAAATATTCACACTCTTCCCCGTCCAGATAGAGATTGATAGCTCTGCTTTTTGGGCATGTTCTCCAAATTTGTCTCCTTTTTATTACGAGAATGTTAAGCTCCACCATAGTTATGTAGCTGTCAAAACACTGTCTGAATATACTGCAAATGACAAAATTAACCTGTTAATAAACTCAAAATGCTTAAACTTTGATGTATTTTAATAGAAATAGTTATCAGTATCTAATTTGTTCAAAATAATGTCATGACAATGACCAGTAAAGTACTTTTTTTTCCCTACACTGAATGCATTTACTCAAAATAAAGCAGTTGTTCCTAAATATATTCATTTGAGACACAAAGAAAAATTGTTTTGTTTAAAGGTTACATATCTTTCCAAGAAGTTCTGCCAAGTATCTAATAAACTCTGTCCTACCTTCATTATGGTAAAGCATGCCACAGTTTAGTATGCTAATTGGTTCTGCTTTTCAAAGTATTTTCCTTTTATAGTTATTAAATTATTTGGAAATCTCTTTAGTAACATGTGCTGAAGTGAGAAAATTGGCCTGGAGAAAATAAATAATTTTCACATTTTAGAGACCAGTTTCAGGGAGATGCATGCACAGCTGTGTGTTGCTAAGCACAGCTTATTATACTTTCTAGATGTTTTAATGATTAAAAAGAAAGTCTTCAGCATATGGCAAGTTCTATTTGCAGCGAATATTCATAAAATCATGCTTCTGTGAGATTGAAAAAAAACATTTATGTTAACTGTCTGAAAACAGGCAGTGAATGCACAGGAGTTTAACTCATTACGTTTGCATGATGGTAGGAAAACTCATTCCTAACAGCGTTTGCCCCCATGGGTCACTCCTGATGGGTGACCCTGTCGTTCTGGATTGACCCTTCATCCATCCTGCATTGGGAATTTAAAGAAGCCCAAATCAAAATGTATGTGGGTTGTGGTAGGGACAGGAAAACGCCTTCTTTGATCCTCTCCAGCCCATCTCTACATCTTTAATGCATCCTTAGCTTAAGGTGCTGACTCTCCTCACCGCATTCTGTTCTGCTGTTCTGCGTGGGATGTTGCAGAACAGCAGCGACTGAAGCAGCAACGCCATCAAAGGCGCAGAAAACAAGCGAGAGTTGATAAGTGAGATGTGTGACTTGGTGAGGGAGCTTCTGTCACTGTGACTGATAGCCAGATGGAAATTCAGTATGGAAGAGAGACCCACCTCTGTGAACTCTGTCCTGAACATGCGCTTTAAAATGCAGGTTTTAATGCAGATGCATGAGAAACTCCTTCATTATTAACGCTGTCATTCCTTAGTGTCGTTTCCTCCTCTGTTACATTTTTATTTAACGTCAGGCTTCACTCCTTTGAGGCTCTCACAAATGACCTGAAAATAACAGAGAACATCCATCCAGAGGTGGGGATGGCCTCTGACCTGCAATACTTTATATTGTGTGTTTACACTTAATATGCCTGGTATCTGCTCGCTCTGCCATTTTGAAGTCTGTAGAGGGAACACTCATCTATAGAAGCATGGTGCTATATTTAGACTCCCTCGACGATGTTCACAGTTTTGCCATGTGTTCCTGTTCTTTCCCTTAAAGATGGCCCAATGTACATGGTGGACTCCTTAAACTACATATTACTGTATGCTTGCATTCTGGTTTCCTGTGCCAGACCATCTAGGTGGAAAATTCCACTTAGGATGTTTTTCTTTGTTATATTTTTTAAAGTTCTATTCTAGTAAATGTCTACTTTTCTTTGAAATTCACCCATTTAAAATTTGATTCATCTTTACCATCTTATGATTGCCTCCAATTTACACTAAAAGTTTCAGTTAAATACATACAACAAAGTATATAATTGGACAACTTAACCTTTTTGTGAATCTCTCCGGTTTCTGTTTATTTGTGCAGTTTGAATTTTTGCAGCATTTCTTGAAGTCTTGTTACACTCGTATAAAAAAAATGAACTGAGACAAGCTGTGGTGGCATGTGACCACTATCAGTGGAGGAGGTTGATGATCCCTGGACTTTCTGTTGGACAAGGTTTCAGCTTTAAGCCTGGAGCAGAACACATATTCTGGGGCCGGTCGAATAGATGAAAGCTGTCAGTTATCAAAACATGGAGAAGAACAATAGGATCACCTACCTGGAGAACGGAGTTTGTGAATGGGAACAATCTACAGGGATGAATGACGACATCATTACCAGAGTTTAGATTAACCCAGGTCAGATGCTCGCAGTGGCTGCTGTAACGCAGAAGAACCAGGAGAGATGGGCTGTAAGTCTACTGATCAACAGGTGCCTACATTTCTTCAGTCCCATGGGATTAATCTTAACTGTATGCACATCAGGGTTGCCAAGGAGAAATTCTAAAGATAAAGATGCCATCATCATGAAGTTTGTCAATAGAAAACAGAAAAAAAGTTCCTCTTCAACAAAGAAGAAGGTTGGGCGGGACCAAAGTCACAACATCAGTGAGCATCTTACCAAGAGGTATCCTAACAAGGCCTGGAAGGTCAGGATCCTGAAGAAGCAACGGAAATTCTGCCCACCTGGATGGCAAACTACAAGGCTTTTATTGAACAATATGGATCACCAGTGGAGGCTAAGGTTATGGTCATCTGTGACAATGTGGAGTTTGATAAAGTCAAATGAGCACTCTGTACCATGTGAGTACAGAGTGTTAACAGGATGGCACAATTAGGATTTCAAAACATAGACCATGTATTCAAAACATCTGGAACTGAGGACTTTAAATACATGAGTGCAAAACATGGAGAAGGACATTAAATCTGAAAATAATTTTTGCAGTGACGTCATTGGTAGTTGCATAATTCATATTTCTTTCATTTTCAGTGTGCTCAACTTGTGTACAAACTTGACCAACGTCAAAGACTATCCAGGCCAGTTAAAACATCCAATTAGCATCATTACTATATCAGAAACATGCGCTGTGATTAAATAAGTTTCATTTTTCATAGCCCTTTTCAACAACTGGCACTAAGTTCTACATGCGTAATAACTTATAACATTAATTATACATGAGTTATTTGGTTTGTCGGAAATAAATAAATAAATAATTAATTCATTCATTCATTATTTCAATGTTTCGCGTTTTTTTTTATGGATGCCTGGATTGTTGCCTGAATTAAACAGCCCTTAATGGCACAGCCTTCCTTGTTACATAAGGAAGGATGTTTCAACACTGCGGTCTCAATAACAAATCTAGGTGGTAAACTTTACATTTATGGTCACTGAATATTTTACACAGTAAAACAAGTCTGTAAACATCAAAGTATTCCAAGTCTATAATCATGTTTGTCTCTGTTTGATTGGTCTGAATCTCCTATTCTTAGTGACAGTTCAGTGAAGCAGTAAGTTTGGTTGATAAGAAGCAAAAGCGTTAGTGATGTTCTTATCGATTATTGCTTCTCTTCATCTCTGGTAGACTCCTTTCTGCAGCTCCAGCAGGGCGTCACGCACCATGGTGCCAATTAGTCCATCTTTTGGAGCACATTTGGGTTGCGTGTCGGCTGCTTCATCTGTGACCTGTGCATGTGGAGTCATCCGTCTTCTCTTGTCTGTACAGGTACCCTTTGTTTGATACAAGAAAAAGAAGGCGTCTAACATTTTTCGGACATAGACTGCCTCAAATCTTGGCCCGGCTGTTTTTTCTGTGCCCCTTTTCTCAAATGGTAATTTATAGTATGGAAAAATCTCATCATTTCATCAATCATCCTGATATACATCAAGCCTTTGTAACCTGAACGTTTTCAGGTGCTACACACAAATTCACCTGCATTCTAAATCCTGTTTATGTGTGTCGAGTGTCTTACTCATCTGATATCTCTGTAAGGTTTACTGACTTGATTTCAGCTTATCACAAGTCTCTATAAGCCGCTAAGTCGGCAAGCACATTTTGGCCTTTAAGCAAAAGTTCATGGCCTTTAAAAAGCAATTCTCTGCAGCAACTTTTTAGCTCAGTCCAAATCTGTCTGATGTAGCTGACTTTGTAAGAGTGGGTTGTATAGATTAATGCTATCTTTGTATCATCTTCCTTACAAGAGTTTCACAATCCTGTAAACTCAGCTTTAAAGCTTATAAACTCCACTACTACCTGAGCTCCTTTGTTTCCTGTCTTTCATTACTGGACAGACTGATTAATCCAGATGTGTCCGGATAATGTTGTGTTAGTGGATGGTGTAAACGTGCAAGGTTGATTGTGTTCATTTTCAGTTCTGTCTATATGTATTCTTTTTGTTGTACTTTTTCTAATAAAAGATTTAATTAGTGTTGTATTTGTGCACGTGCATTTCTTTAAAAGTGGAGAGGGTGCAAAGGTTTTTTAAAAAAAATCCTCCACTAAACCTTTAAGTGCAGCAAGGAAACCTCTGCTGTTAGCCTTTTAAAATAAGTATTTATGCAACTTTCCTTAGCTGATAATGACAATTTTGGGGCTGTATTAAAATGAGTATCCCTCTATAAATTTCAAGCTCTGTGGCTATGTTACTTATTCATTATTGTGCGATTACCTACGTCTTAAATCTTGCTTTACACGACTGAATCATTATGCATTGAAGAAGTGCTGCAAGGAGGCTGTGAGTGTGTGGTGGATCATTATGGTGTAATGGAAGAGGCTTAAAGTATAACAAACTGAAACATATTGATTTTTGAGATTCAAGTTTAAGTGACTAGCATTTATCCAAGATGGGACCATTCAAAATGTTAGGAAGGTTATATGGCTAATATAGTCATACTAAAAGTCTTCTGCATTGTCATTACCAACCATACTGCCTTTTAGCTTCTGTAGCTTATACAAACCATACAGAAGCACTCCTCATCCTCTGAACACCTAAGCTGATACTTAATAACTGACTGCTGCAGTCACAAGCATAGAACTAATTCATAATTTACTTTATTTGTTCTCACTCATGGAAAACAATTTTAGATCACCCTTGTTTTCTGCAATTTCTTGTTCATTTTAATATGGTATGACTTAAGATATATTGCATGGAGAATACAATGAACACAACACAACCATCAGCAGGAAACTGTTTCCTAAATAAAATGACTGGATTTTCCTACAAGACAATGCCCCTTGCCACAAGAAAAGGTTAAAGGCTGGATGGAAAACCAGGGAATTAGAACCACACCTTGGCATGCTCAATTCCCAGATCTAAATTCAGCTAAAAACCTGTGGGAAACCATCAAGCAAGAAAATAAGAAGGACCACAAACTCCAAAACAAAGCAAAGCAAAACAAAGTTTTTCATATCAATTACTCATATGTGCATCCAAAGACTTAAGCATACAGAAACAATATACTGTATAGGGACGTCTCAAAACAGTTATTGGAAGTACAGTGCCATAGCTTCTGATCTGAAAACTTACATGATTTTGGTTATTATCAAGAAGATCATAGAAAAAGGCTACATGTCAGCTTATGATTTAAACTATTATGAGCTGGTTTTGTTATTATTTTTCTGTCCAAACATATTTAACCTTAAAGCTACAGGACATTGAAAGTCCTTTATCATGCTTTTAAACCCATTAGAAGTCCCCTATAGGAAAATAGAAGATGAGATATTACCTTTTGAAATAAATGGATGTTAATTTATTATTATGAAATAGGGTTGCAAGGAAAACACTGGCTTTCAAAATTATGCCTGTCCGTTGTCTTTCAAGGCAATGAGTCGATGCAATCAGCTGGTTTTCCTTAGAAACTTTGAATCAATCTGACTGTGTGATCTGACTGTGTTGTCTCTGTAAAGTGCCTTGAAATGACATGTGTTGTTAACTGGCGCTTTATAATTAAACTGAAATAAATCAATAAAATAAATATATAAAAGATCTGAGTACGTCTTCAGATGTGGCCCAAAAACATTTTTCACAACTTTGACCTTACCTAATAAAGAGAGGCAGTTAGTTGCCTTGTGCAGAAAATAGCCACTTTGACTTAGCTCTATATCCAGAATCATCATGCTCTGCTTCACTTCACCCCTCACCGGTTGGAGAAATTGACCGTTTGTTTACAGTGTGGGCACAGCCTGGTTAAGGTGGCTGTGAGGCAGCATTCCTACGTAGATAATCTCCGACCGCTCGTTTTTGCTCTTCAGGGAGTGGCTGCTGGTTATTAAATCCATGAATAAAGTGAAACTTTGTGCATCATTTTTATAATGGAAAACTTTATAAAAAAGTTAACCTAATCAAGAAATTGGAAAAAAACAAAGATGGTCTAATGATTTCTTGCATGTCTGTATCATGAAATTAGAAAGAAATATTCTTTGTTGAAGTCTAAATGTTACAAATAAATGCACCATCTCTCTTTGCCAGATTCCCATTAAAGTCTAGCAGTTAAAATGCATATGTGAATCATAAAGTATGCCACGTATAGGTGCCATAAAAATAAATGTTACTATGCCATATGGCAATACCATGAATATAACGGTGAATGAACCCTGTTATTTTTATGACCTATACCAGCAGTTGTTAAAAGTTTGGTTTCTACTGCTCTGAATTCACAGCCTTTAAACATGGGTTTTATATTTTAAAATGACATTAAATCCATTGAAAATGAACATGTTGCTCATATTAATGAGCCTATGTGTATTCAGAGTTATTTAGACGCTACTGTGAAAGAAGTTTTATTTTTAAATTACTATACTCACCGTACTTTTTTTATTATTAAAAAAGTACATTTTTTGTGCTGTCACTGATTATTTCCCAGTCATCTCCACCTGTCTGATTCTATATGTTTGCTCAGAATTGATGGTCAAACTGTAATTTTTGTCCAATATGAAACCCTGACCTGGAGGTCAGAGGAATCATGTCCGTCGCTCTCCATTATTACAGCCGCATGTCTGTCACTCAGTCTGCTTTAGGAAGAAAAGGTTAACATTAAACCTTCTTAAAAAGATGCTTATCTATAGAGCATTAATATTTCACACCCTTGTCTCTTGATTAACCCCAGACAAGAATTAAGAGATGTATAAAAATGTTTAACTGTTCTTATTAATAAAGCTTTATTTCCTTGATTCTGCTTTATCTGGTGAAGGCTTTGTCTCTCTGAATTTATGAGCCTGTATTTCAGTGAATGCATACTAAGATGCTGGACTTATGTAAAATAGCCACACAGACCAACTCTGGCCTTTGGGCATTTCCGTCATGAAAGTAAGAGTGGAGAATAACATGATGTTGGGAGATGGAGCATGCAGATTATGCAGAAATATCCTGGTAACACGATGGTGAAGGCTTTGTACTTGCAACTTGTCACTGATACTAAGATTGTTGTCTCCATCTTGTTGTGTTGTATTTTCTAGACATATATGCTTTATGTAAAATTTCGAATTCCCTCTTTGAAGATGTACATAATTTTGATGTTTTCAAAATTAAACTAAACTGATGGATTGCCAAAGGCGATACAAATCTTCAACCCTTTTATGTCTAAATTAGTGCCAAGCTGTTGATTTCAGTCTACTTTAACAAGCTTTGATGATCCTTGGATGGTAAAATTAGAAAATTAGTTATCTTTATAACTTGGTTGATGCATATATATAATATGAAGAATTGATTGGTCAATATTGACGACATGCTGATAAAAACAAATTCTATCTTGGAAGCAAATGCATGTAAAACACTACTCAGGAGTAAGTCTGATATTGGGATTCCATATAAGTTGGAAGGTTTCTGAAGTTTAATATTCTTTACTTTTTAAAGTCATGAATAATAAAAAATAAAAACAAAGTATAATTCAATCGCGCTCTGCTATTGAAAAACCTCCCCCTACAGCAACTCCATGTTAAAACTAGAGATGCTCCAATCAGCATTTTCCAAGCTGGCCCTGAAAGATTTATTTTTTTTTTTAGTTTAAAAGGAAAGCTGCAGATTCTGATTTGCAATGGTACTGATATTTTGCATTTATTTATTGAAGAACCATAAAAACACAAAAAACACAGTAGTTCAGACTCTAGTAAAAAGTCCAGGAATTAGATTATCCCTATTTATGAACTTAACCATTTTTCTTTTAGCTTGTTCTTTTCTTCCTCTCGATATAAAAAAGTGTGTGTCTGTGTGTGTTTATGATTAAATCAAACTGGATTAAGTATATCTAAGGGGTTTGATGAATTTTAACCTTAAAATTATTGGATTTATTAGTTTTATGGTTAAGTAGAGGGAGGAAAAGACGTTTTTCAAAACTTGGCATGTCGATCACTGATTCTCTAATTGAGTTTACAGAAGCATATTGCTGAAAAGTAATTGACAGTATTAAGATTGTGTCTAAATCATATCCTTTGGTTGAAGCTTTTCAGATTGGCCATTAAAAATGAAAGATATTCAGGCTTTTGTGGGACACCTGCAAACCAGTGTGTTACTTCTACTGTTGGGCTTTTGATTAATAAAACGAAGGGTAATGAGAATGTATTTGTTTTTAATTTCAGCTTTTAATTAGGAGCCATCTAATATTAACTTTTCTGTGTCTAATACAGAGGAAAGTTGTTAAAATATTAGAAATATGATGGTAAGTTTAAATTGTGTTGAAGCTTAGCTGATATCTAGTGTTTAAAAATATAGTCATTCTGATTTACTGGCTGGTCATTATATTGATCTTCCACAGATTTAATGTTGTATATTTACTTGAATATAAACCCTTATAACATGTTCCAGTGTTGTTGTTTTTTTGCACTACCAATTTACGAACAGCCTATGAGAATTGTTGAGCGTTAATTGGACAAGCACTTATCTGGTTCCATCCATTCATAAAGAGCATCTTAAAAGCAAATCTATATACCAGCCGAATTGGATCTTAAATGAAATGAGGACAAATGAAGGAAAATGTTGAGATAAATGCCAATTTCTCAGATAAGACTAAATTCTCCATCCTTTTTCATCTTCCCAAATGCTGCATCGGTGCCCACCTGCAGCTCTGGCCTCATCAGGGGAAGTACAAAGCTTCAAAGATGGAGAACCCTGTAGCAGATGTAGTCCTGTTCCACGAGAAGGCGATTGTTAGATTCCTTTTGTAGCTCTGTGTATATCCTTTGTTTGTCCCTGCGGTCGTCACAACCCATATGCTTTTGATCCCTTGGTTTCATCATATCACCTTCCTAAGAAATAAAATTCATGTCTCATAAACAATATGTCAAATAGAAAAGGGAGGAAGAGTCACCTGATGAATAATATTTGAGAAAAAATATAAAAGTGCATATTTAAGTGGAACATGGGTATAATGGCTAAATAACCCTGGTCCACTGTAATTGTTGAGGAATTGGGGTTTATAGATACCATTAAAAATCACTTTAGACACCATTATAAATTGGGTCTTTATGTTTATTAACAATCAGTTGTCTTTCTGTTCAGCTGTTCTCTTTATGGGTTTCTTATGCAAAGTCATTCCAACTTGTTCACTGGCAGTCTTAATACCCACTGCCCTTCCTTTTTAAGCTGGCACCATACGTTGCTGAATACCTTGATTCAAGCAATTAAAGTTAGTCCACTACCCCGCAGTGGAACTGTATACTTTGTAGGGCTGAGTATTGGCATGGGTATTACGATATGTGTCACGATACTTGGGTGACAGTACGATACCATTCCCATATTGTAATATCACAATCTATTGCAATATCTTTCTCAACTATCAAAATTAAATGTATAGATTAAAAAAGCAAGTGCTGTATATGTTCATCAGAAGATATCGATCATTTAGTTATTTTGGTATCTATGTTGTTTGAGTTTTAGTCAGTCCATGTCTTCCACTGTTACCCCCTCAACTACAGACGTGGCGCTGTAAAAGGGCTCCACAAAACTATATGCCAGAATGGCGGTGCAAAGGTAGCCCATTTTCATACATTGTTTTAGGTAAAAATATTTAACTTATCAGGCAGCCAAATATCACCATATATTGCCAAATCAGTTTGTTTCCTACACCCCTAATATTTTGTATGTTTTGTTCTTCGGGAAAAAAATCCCATGAAACTTTTTTTCACATTTTGTCATGTTGTGGACACAAATTCCTCAAAACAGTACAGACATTAGAGTTTATACATTTAGCAGAATGCAGAAACCAATGCCAATACCTGGTTTATGGGACCAAAGGTATGTTTTAGAGTCTCTACACTATGGGACCAGGCATTGGTCACCACGATGTGCTATGTTTAACAAAGGCTCCGTTTGATGTATGAAATATATGAGCACACACTCCACTATAAAATCGTTGTTTTATTTGAAAAAGTTCAAGTGGTGTGAATTTTTTGGAAGGCACAGTACGCATCTGAAGTATGCATTTTGTCTTATTCACTGTACCAGTGTCTCATGCATGATGTTATGACATTAAGGTCAGGTGATGGGATGAATCAATCGCCATTGACTCAGACCTTCAATTATCATATTTTTTAAGAGCAACTTTCTTTGTTTATTTTTTGGACCACAGGTTAATATGCAACCCATGACAACAAAACAAATAAAAAGTAAAACTAATGCTGTTTTTGATGGTACACCAAGAAGAACCAAGGAGACGCCTGTTTTAGAAAGTGTCTTTACAGCCTGTGGAGTCTGTTACAGATTTAATGTTAACACAACAAATATAAAATTAAACAACAAAAAATAAAAAAGCTAATTTCTCTCCTCCAGTGAAGCTGTGTGCTTTCCATAAAGTGAAAAATAAGAGATCTCCTCCCCTGTTTTCAGTCTGTTCGAATTTTAGTATTCAGATACACAATCTAATAACGATCAAAAAGCTATAATGTCTCATAAGAGTCAGAACAACTGGGAAAGAGGACATTTTTTTCTCCGACATAAACTTTTACATCTTGACAGGAAAACAAGCATGTTTATTTTATTGGAGTTTAGCAATATTACAGAAGACTCGCTCTGAGGGTTTGCTTGTCTTTGCCCACAAAGTCATCTGCACCAATATATTCCACATATATATGGAAAATGGTAACATCAGTGCGAAGTGTGGAGCACCCAGTATGAGTGCTTTTCAATTCAAACACTTTACAGTACATTATTTAATTATTTATCTTTTAACTCTTCACTATTATGTTATTCTTATACATTTTTCTAATGCCCACATTTGTGTGACAATTTTTCCTATAATCTTTTTGCTGCTGTTGACACCAGAATTTGCCCATCGTGGGACAATAAAGGGATTTTCTATTCTATTCTACTTACTTTGGAGATGAAAATGAGCTTACAGCAGCTAATAAACAGATGCAAGTAGGCAAGTTCAATTTGCCCAATCTGTATTTACTGTACCACAATATTGACAGCGATACGGATGTTGTTATGTGTCAAACATGGCCTAGCTACAGAAAGGAAGATGTTTATTCCTGTGAGTGATTTGAATGAACTAAAAAAAACACACTTGTGTTGGTGAGAGCCACAATGTGCAGGTCAGTGAACAATCATGTTGTCAACACATGGAGAACCTAACACATTTACACTTTTATTCACGCTTAAAGACACATTTTTTTACTTCACCCGGCTTTGATGTGTTTGTACTTTTGATGAAACAAGACATCCACACACTCATGGGCGGAAGGCAGTGAAAAAGTCACATTTACATTGGACTAAATTCCCACTGCTTCCTCTACCACATCGACTCACTTCTTTTTTCATGCTACATTTGAAATAACTTTAACTTTAATTCTGTTTATTTTTATGGCACCAATGACATATCTTCCCAAGGCACTTTACAATAATAAAAAATCATTAGTTTCTCCTTTGAGTGTTAGCAGATCATCTTCATTACATCTGGATGCTCAAATTGACAGTTGCTGCCATATTATCTGGTAATTTGCTATTTGGA
Organism: Cyprinodon variegatus; assembly: GCF_000732505.1. NCBI lineage: Eukaryota > Metazoa > Chordata > Actinopteri > Cyprinodontiformes > Cyprinodontidae > Cyprinodon > Cyprinodon variegatus. Next base: position 452,002 of record NW_015150873.1, on the reverse strand, counting down.
TGATTGGTGTGTGTTATAAAGAAGCCAGTGGGGTTAAGTTAAAAGTCTACTTGGTAAAAAAATACAAAATAAAACGATAAAAAGAAAATTAAAAACTTCCAAAGTCTCTAACTGGTATCATAAGGCAGCACATCATTCTTTCAAGTGATATGTTTGTCAAAGAATCTAAACTAATATAAAAATGGCAATCTTTATCATGTAAAATTTTAAAATACTGGCTCAGGGATCATGAGATCTTTAGCACTATTTAGAATCTGTGGGAAATGTTAAAAACTGGTTTGATTCTGTAATAAAAACAGATATCAGGTGATAAAGTAGATGTAGCATATTTACTAAGGTCATGGCCAGTGCACAACAGGATTAAATTTATAGCTTTTCAAAGGAAAATATGCATCTTTTTTATGCATGATAAATCACAATATTTACACACTAATGGCAAAATGTGTCACATTTTGAATAACAATGGTGTAGAAGAGCAAGATAAACTATTTCAGTGTTAAACATGCATGGCGAGTAATCCTTATTAAAGGAAATGAGACATTGGTGGTTTATTTTATAGAGCCTGGAGAAATGCTTCCTGGCTGCAAATATTGATTTATTTTTTTTTCCTGTGGGGTTTGGCCCACATGTTTGAATGCCTGCTATGATTAATGATTAAAGTCAGGTGCCTTTGTTTTTTTTGTTTTTTTTTAATATTATATATCCAGTTGTTGGGTAAAGGCTTTCTTGTTTATTTCATTCTTAATATACAGTTTTTAATGCTTGTTTCTTATTTTCTGTATAATTCCCAAATGTGATATAAAGCTAAAACCAGATATTAAAAAAAAAAAAAAAATGCTATACAGTCATGCTAAACTTTCTCTTTGGACAAAAGTTTATGTGAAAGAGATGTATTTTGGATTTTTGTGTTTGATACGTAAAAGGAATTTAAAAAAGGGCTGTTTATCAAAACCGATATTTTTGCTCTGAATAGGAATGTTGAGTGTGAAAAAAAATATGTTTCAAATATGAAACTCAGTTGTATAATTTCCATTATGTAGCTAAGATCAAATGTTGTTTATTCATCAATGTTTTATAAATCTCTCCTGCCTATGTTCTTTTGTTGTTATAATTTGTGCAAGCCCATTTTTACCTAAAAACAGGACCAAGACTTCTTTGGCGCCTGTCCTGTAAAATTCAAGCGGCGACTCACCTGTCTGTGATGCAGCCAAAATCACACTTACAAGATGAAGGATGTTTATAAAGAAACCGTGTAGACATCATCTCTGCTCTACATTTACCATCTCCTAACAAGAAGGCAGTGAGCTCTTGGGAGAGACAGGACTCAGATATGTTTATTTTTGGACCCAGTGAACCATGCATGTCCATGAGGACGTGTGGATAAGAAGGTTGGAGAAAGGGTTTATGACATACGCTGGCATGAATTTATGTCAGCTGGCGTGGGCGTGCGTGTGCCTGTGGGTATGTGTGTGGGGATGTGTCATTGTTCAGTAGTAGAAATCATTTTTTCCATGTCACCAAGTCTTTAAGGAATAAAACCAGCCTCACTGTTGCGTGTGAGCTTCTCAATTAGATTAGAGCTGTAAATTGATTGTAAGTGTGCAGTTGTCTGTATCGGAAAGTGCCAGTGATTGTGGAGGCGGGTGAGCATGCTGGCACCTAATTTGATCACCCAGGAGCTAATGCAATCTGCATTACGGCAGCTATTATAGATCAGGATAATATGGCAATATGGTTAGTGAGGATGGAGGAGTGGAAGAGGAATTGAAACCACATCCACACTTGTGATCTATTGAAGTTACAGAGTATCTGAAGCCAAAACTTTTTTTTTGATTTTCTGAAGCTGAATTTGGGTTCATGAAATTCAGGAAAACTGAAATGCAGTGATTTGTTTAAAACTTTGTATATTTCTTCTCATAAGAAGCATAAAAGGAAACAGCATACACTGATCTGGTTTAATATAATAAGCGCCTGCTTAAAGGTATAGTGGAGGATGTTCTTTTTCCAACTGGATCATTAAAATAAGTGGTCCTCCTAATTGTCAATCATTCTAGTGATATATTTACGTAAGGCTGTCTTCATTTTCACTTACCGGTGGTTAAGTCTGGCATAGTGGAAAAATTGCAAATCTTTTAAGTAAGTAAGCTTGTATGAGCGATGCAAACAGAAACTTTTAAACAGAGTGTGCACAAGGAGAAATGGGCTCATGCATGCTCTTGCATATGTTTAATAGGCATTCCCTCTCGGGAGCGGGTACAGGATTGTGCATTTGCATTTTTTTTTAAGTGTAGAGGCCAGGTCTTTGCCAAAAATTCGCGAAAATCTTCCACTACACCTTCAACTGTGGGTTTATACTTGTTTTAAATCGTTTATACTGCTTTAGTAGCCCTGACTTGTTGACTTGTTTAATTTCACACTAATTTTGTGTGCAACATTAAATGGAAATGGGAGTCATATTGGATATGGTAGTTGGGGTTTGTTAGAACCTCAAATCTTTTCAAGTTTGTATTTAGACTTTCGAAGTTTCAAGTTAGGTTGTTTGTATTGGAACTTTGTTGGTCTCATTTTAATAGTGAATATATATAAAACAATACTTGTGAAAGATGATGTGAAGATATATTTTTTTCAGAAGTCAATTGTGTCATTGAATGAGTTGGTGATTTTAAAGGTTCATGCTGGATACAGCTGTACCCCTCATAAATTCTGGATAAAGTGAGGGCTAGTGATCACAGCAATAAGGAAAGTCACTGTCCATTCTCCTGTCACACTCACATTTGAACCCAAATGCCAGATTAGCATGCCTTAGACTCCATCCCATTGGTATCACGCTGACAGCTCTCACACCTGCACTGCCTATATAGATCTATTCTTCCTGAGCAGCAGCTTCAATCATGGTTTATGCATTTCTACCCTCTGCATGAATCTTTAGGATGTGTATCAGAATATCAGAATAGTCTGTTCAAAATAATTTTATGGGTTTTTTGTTAAATGGCAAAGGAATGCAGTCATTTACAAAAGCTTTAAACTGCATAATCATTGACTTTTATAATGATGTATATAATGTTTTTTTCTGTAGATAACTAATGGTCTCTGGGTGTGGGTGTCTGATGGCTCATGTTAAGCACGTTTTCCTGTCCAGAATAACTGCAATCTATTACAATGTATGACAACTCGCAAAGAAAGCCTTTGTTTCTGACAGCTCAAGCTACAACTCATCCTTCATCTTTGTGGGCTTTAGCTTCACTATGAAAGGCCAAGCACGCTGAGTTGAGCAGTAATATCCAACTGCAGCCTTGGCTAAAGGCTTTAGAGATGTTTTTTTTTCCTCCTTCTTCTTTTGACCTTTGAATAATTCTTTTTAAAGCACATCAAAAATTAAACACTGGCAGATCCATATCTTATTTTACACTTTTAATTCTCACTCAGATGAATGTGAAAGTAATATGCTTTTTTAAATAGAGAGGTAACAACCTTTAGATTTATCAGTTTTGATCTTAAAATATTTGTTCTCTTGTTTAGAAAAGTTAAAGAAGTTGCAGGCAGTTGCACTAACTCAAGAAGAGACATTGCTTAATGGGTGGACAAACAATTAACTCTACCCAGGACAATTCATATAGGGCTGGATGAGTAGTATAAAGCTGGGCTCCACCAGCTCTACTCTCCACAACTTTTTGCTTATCAAGATGTAATTTTATTACATCACCTCACCACTGGCATATACAAAAATATCTCCACTATTTGAATGGTCTTTTATATCATACATAGTATGGAATAAATTGACAATAGAATTTATTTTATGGAAACACAGCAGCAAAACCTGTGAGCATCAGTAAAAATGAAGCAGTGGGTGCTATTGAAGGTCTAACCCTCTGAAGCCTACATGTGACACCTGCAATCCCTTAGAACTACGTAGCTCCGATTTGGCAAAAATATATATATACAAGAATTGGTTTAGATTCAAATAGGATAGAATATAAGACAATATTTTCCGTCAGTTATGCACTGCAAAAACAATCTAGAAATAAGTAAAGATTTGTTTAATTAAGTGTATTTACTCTTAATTTGAGTAGGTAAATAAGAGGATTTTCAAATGGAATTAGTATTTTTACTCTTAAAATAAGATAGTTAGATAAAATGGACTTGAAATAGGACAATGCAATAATTTTTTTCTTATTTTAAATGTAAATTGTCTTGTTCCATTGGCAAAGTGTCTAACTTACCTCCTCAATCCAAGAAAAAATGCATTTATTTTAAGAAAAAATTACTTAAGATTCAAATTTTTTTGCAGTGTGAACATAAAAATGTCTTTTGCAAATCTTCATTTCCGTTCAACCCAAAAACCTGCAGATCGCTGATAATCGCTCTTTAAGAGAAATTTGTCAAATTCCCATTTACAGAATATTAACTGGTGCACCCCGAAACATTGCAACTCTAAAACCCATTGCGCTCCCTGAAAATTAAAGGGAACTCTTTGCCCTTAGCTAATGCTAGCTAAACAATCTAAAGACTAACTGTCGATGAATCTGACTGTCAAAGTCCTTATGGTGCAGAATCTCCTCCCAGAACAAGGTTGTAGGGTATGTTAGGAAACGGTAGCATCAGGCCTGTTGCTACAGGCTTTGTTTACCTATCCTCTGTCTTTAATACTTTATTGAAAAGTAACAAGGATGGCTTCTCATTCACTTAAACTTAGACAACTTTCATTGCCATTTTGTATACACAAGGTGTATACAAAATGACACAGAGTGTATACAAGACAAAATTTCGTTTTGTACAGCTTTCAGACAGTAAATGAGCAGCAGCTTACTAGTGAAATTAACATTTCCATTTCATACAGTGTAGCAGTGATTTAATGTAAACAGCCTGGGATTAAAAAAAATGGGGCAAAATGCATTGATATGGAAGTTCAGAGCATTGCAAAGACAAATATGTATTGTGCAAAAATGCAGTAGAAAACTTTTTTTGAGTTGAGTTCTTTATGGTTTGGTCTTATCAGTGTGATGCAGAGTCTGTGACAGAGTTTTTGTTCAACAGCAAGGACTCCACCAATGGCCGAGAAGGTTTAATCAATGATGTGCTTTGGTGACCAGTCTACAGCCTCAGTTCAGTTCTCCCCTAGGAATACCAACCACACTGCTGAGTACTTCCACAGCTCTGTTGTCAGAGATGAGTAGTGGTTGTCTCAGCTGTTTTCTCCCAAAGTCAGTGATCATTTCACTTGCCTTGTTTACATTCAGCATCAGGTTGTTTTCACTGCAGCAGTGCTCCAGTTGCTGCTGCTTCCCTCTATAGATCAGTTTATTTTTATTCCTGATGAAGACTCATTTGCATTGGTAAGAATATGATTAGACTCTGATACCAGTTATGTGTCCTTTATCCTATGATATGAGTTTTTTGTCAAATGGCGTTATGGACTAATTTAGACTTAATTATATTTAAGCTAAGATCCAATGGGAATGCTTGAAATTTAATTTAAATATGTTGGATGATGGTGGTCTGACCGGATTTTATATTATCGGCAGGAACTGCACTTGCTAGTTGTGAAAACGCCTTGAGATAATATTTGTCATCAATTGGCAACACAATGTAATTTGGGAAACATCTGCCCAAGAAAATTTTTTTTTTTTTGCTGTTTTGCAGTTTACTAATTTTATTTTAAAGTCCTGTTTTGAAATAAAGGTCTATTTGAGAAGAAAATGTTTTCAGGTTATAACATTTACTTGACGTGGCCGCCTGTGGAGCTAGTTAACCGTTTATCCCCATATGGCCCCTCGAACTGAGCCTGGTTCTGCTGGAGGTTTCTTCCTGTTAAATGGGAGATTTCCTCTCCACTGTTGCTGCATGCTTTCTTGGTGTGAGGAATTGCTGAATGAAAAAATGCATGTGAATATCGTCACCACAAGCTCATCCAGGAGGAGTTTGTCTTGCAAATTGATGACTTAATTCAATCTCCTGGTTTCCTTGATGGAAACTTTTATCCAATCTGATTGAAATGTCTGTAAAGTGCTTTGCAATGACATGTGATTGTGCAGTATAGAAATACACTAAATTGAAGTTGAGTTGCTATATAATAGGCCTGTAATGACTTGGTTGTGCCAAGATTATTATTTCGTCGCTGGGCATGGATTTCAAAAGCTGACCCAACTAATTTATAAGATATGTACTAAATAGACGATAAACACTTGAATTTTGCTTTTAGTAGCAAACGTCCCTGGCAATGGTGTTAAATCATTTAGCTGTGGAAGGAGAACCGGGTGGGGAGGGCTTCTCTCCTAAAGGGCAGAAGCGGTATTTTAAGATTCTGCATGCCACAGGCTATAGATCAGCAATCTAAGGCACAACCTTTTCCTCCCTCATCTCGCCTTTATCACCCTTTATAGATCCTGCTTTAGCACAGAAAACGTCATCTCTATTGGCCTGTCCCTCCCTACCCCCACTTCAATTTTCTTGTTTGTCCACAGGGGCTGGCAATATTAGGGCATGGGAGGAAAGGTTAATGTTGCACAGAAATTATGTCAACATGTGAGGTCAGGGTCAAACAGGCCTGTGGGCCCCTTGAGAAACAAATGATTAAAATGAGTTTTTTCACTCTCTTATAAAATATAACTGGTCTGTCTGTTCAGATACAGAAGCTTCATTCACCATGGTTAGGATGAACTTGAATGCAATAAATTACAAATGGCTAACAGCAATAGTTTTTCTGGGGTCCGGACGATTGAAGGGAGGCAATTTTTGACATGAGGAAGTGAGAAAACTTGTACCTTCTCTGTATTTTATATCTATGGGGTTGCATGTGATAGCATAGCCTCGTTTGGATGAATCCAAATGCACTCATGATCAGAATCAGAATCAAGAGCACTTAAAGATTTATTCATTTAATGTACAACCTCGCACCACAAAGTGAATATGTTATAACTGATAAAATGCTTCAGACAAACCTACCCTTCTGACTCTGAGTGTGCATTCCTCTGTGAACTGAAGTGAAGACCGCCAACGGGGCAACTCAATTTATTAATGCCATTCAGTAGGCTGTCGCTCAGAGGAATAGGGCAAAGCAGGGCAGGGTGTGAAATACTATAAACATTTTCGTGGCAGTGGGTTGTCTGCTGAACAGGATGGCAGAGAGGATTGGATGCACCCGGGTGCATTGAAGGGTATATCATGAACAGAAGAACATGGAGCGCATATTTCTCTCTTACACTAGACCGTACACTGCACCGTTAAGCAGTCTCCGCTCTGATCTCCGGTGCATATATTTATAGGTTCCTGTGTATGACTTATGACATGTAGCTCACCTACTAAATTCATGCCTGAAGGAGCAGAAAGACTTTTGCAGCAGGACACCAGTCAACTGTGCTGAAGATCACTGAGGAATATGGAAAAAGCAGAGGGAAAATGAAGTGGATCAGGGTCAGGCCAGTGTCTGTTTTAAAAAGAAGGCCTCAATCGTTACAAACAAATGTAGATGCACAAAACATCCTGAGGTGCAAAGTGTTGAAAAGCCGAATTCTAGAGTTGTGCCTTTGCTATGTGGCAAGTTAACCAGTGATGATGATTTCACACCAGCCTAGTGTGAGAGAATCAGTTTGACTGGCCAGTAATTGCCCTAATAGTCAGTTCTGGTTTTTGGTTTTCACCACTTTCTCACTGCTTTTTTGAAAAAATGATCAAGACTGCAGGGCTGGTGTCATCCAGTTACGACAGCTGCATGTCTTTAGGTACATTAGGCAGATGTACGCTAGATAGGTGGGTAGCATTTAATCCAGGGATGGAATTTCCCCTTGGTATTAATAAAGTATTATTAATTTAAATCGATTGATTGATTTATTTATTTTAGCAGAAGTCATGTGGCCAAGCAGTCAGCCTGATCATATGAAAACATTATCTACTAACATGCTTGGTGCAGCTCTTACCATAAAGTATTATAATATAGTGTATTATAATGCAGGTGCTTAAAAAAACTTAGAACATTTGAATTGGCAAACTTTGAGGGGAAGTGAGAAAACATAAAAATAATTTAACTTATTTATAACCTTGTTGTGCACAGCCTAATCTAGATCTGAATTTCTGTTAATTTTAGCTTTCTGAGTCTCTTGATGTCTTTAAAGACTGAGTTGATATAGGGGTTTGAAGTGCTACACTACAACTTCTATTTAACTATTTATGCATCATTTTTGTTATATTTCTTTTGCTTTACAGTTCCTAATAGGGCCTAATGGGCCAGGAATGAGGAGGTTACAGCTTTGGCTGCTTATACAAAAACATTTTGTTTGGTTTTACGGATGTCCTTGATGGGGATGACATAAAATACTATTTTCTTTAACCATGGACACTTAAGTAAAATTTCAACTCGACCTGTGTAAAGGTGTCTAAATGTTTTTTACATGCCAGAATATTGCGTTTGACATGGTTGTTGATTTGCTCTGCAGTAATAATCATGCCTGACAGATTGCTGTGCCACAGATCAGAACAGAAAAGTCTGATGTTCCATCATTTATCCTCCCCATGGAACAAGCAGAGCCTCAGCAATGAGGGAAACTCTGGTATTATTATTCTGTACCTTGAGACTTTTTGAAAGTATATTGTTCTCTATGTTATGGTTTGTTTGCTTTTATTTTATATGTGGGTTGAAATTAAGATTAATAGTTTTAATGCCTTGTGTGGAGAGTAGAGAACAAATTTACATTTCTTCTCTTCCTGAGTTATTTGCATAGAGACTGATTTTCTGTGCTCGTTAGCTCATGGGGTGTTGAAATGTATGTGTTTTTGTTTACTTTTCAATGCATACCCTGTTCGTTAATAATAAAACAGCCCTTATGTTTATAGCTTAAAAGCTGCAGTTTTTCAAATAATTACAGCTGGTTGTTTGCTGCTTGTTCTTGTTTTTCATGTACTGTCTCCCTGTAAATGTTTGTGTGTAATGCAGCTATTGGTAAACTACTACTACTACTATTATATACTACTATTTTACAGATTTCTGCAGCACAATTTGTAAGAAATAAAAAAAACTGCATTAGCTTCTTACATTTTTTTATATAATACGTGTTTTTGTACTGTACAGGAGAGTAATATATCTATATAACATCTATTATATTAAAATGTTCATGGCTGCACAGACGTATGAAGCACTGCTGGGTTCACAGTTCACTAGTAGATTCTCAGTTACAGCCTCCATTTTTCATGAAGGCTACTTAGTAAATATTTTACTCAAGCTGTAGTAGTTATGCATTGTTCATATAGTAAAATACAAGAAAGATTGTATAAAAGCACCCTGTATTTTCATGTGAGTGGGTGACAGGAAGGTGGACATTTTAAGAACGCACATTATTACTGGTGGCATTTCTACTTCTTATCTGATTTTGCCCTTTTGAGAAAACTCTCATGCTTCACAGAACATTTGGCAGGCTCTCTTCACTTCCCCCACATCTTCTGCAAACCCTCAGATTATCAAAGTATCCAGTCTCCGCGGAAAACAGAGAGGGAGAATCTCCGGCAGATCTGGTTGCCCTAGCAACAAGATGTAAAGTCAGCTGCCCAGAGACGGGGCGAAACAACACTGACAGAAACACATACCTGGAACTTGGCAGACAGATGATGGGCTGGAATACCTACCTGTCTCTGTCCTGCAGGACCACCACGGTGTGAGCTTTATGAAAAATCTCACATTTGAGACCCGAAGATGCTAAACTGAAGGCAACAGATCTTTGCAAGCTTGGTCTTCTGCATCAAACCTAAAGCAAAGCGTTGCTTTAATTTTCCTATTTTACCATCTAGTAATTTAGATGGTGATTTTTAAAATAACAACTGTTATACATTTTTTTAAATAAAAAATTAAAGTAGCACATAGGTCACCCACTGGATGATATAAAACATATCTATAAAAACCACAGTCTAAGTTGCTGGAAAAGTAGCAGTAATATTTTACTTTTTTCTCCATTTTCTTTTGCTTTTGAAGAACTATTCATTTAAAAAAAAAATCTTAATTATAAATCCATAAAAAAATCTGTTTTTGGGAGCAAAAACATTTGTGAATGTATTCTCAATTTGATATTTCAAAGTATATTTATTTGAAATAATGTAAAAGGTGTTAGATATGCCAACATATATAAGAAATGCTTTTTTAAAATCCAGTTTTAATGTACATTTTGTCAAAATGTCTAAATCTTCAGTTAAAGACACCTTGAATTTAAGTGTGCAATCATGTGTATTGTTTTTTTTAATGCTTCAGGCAGGAAATGGGTGTTTTTAGTACATGTTTATGAACAACATCATCTGGAGTTCAAAACCCTAAACCAGATGGTTTTTCTTTCATCGTTTCCATGGCTTTATAAAGAGAGCAGATTTTAAACAGCTCATTAATGTAAGCTCAACAACATTTCTTAAATGTGGTCCTTTAGTTCCACTTTTTCTCTTACTTATTGCTTTTCTAAAACAGACAACAGAAAAAGGAGGCTATAAATTAGATTTGTTCATTGAAAGGGTTCCTGTTAACTTTAATATACAGATGAACTTTTATGCACACACTCAGAAAGATTTTAACTGTGGGTTATCTTTACTAGCATGTTTTGCTTTGTATTTTGTCTTTTTTCACTAACTTGCTGTCATCCAGACCATACTGTATGTAGGTGATTGTAAGGCTTAGCTGCTCGGTTCTTCAGGTTCCTCACGTTCCTGCCAAACAGAAGTCTGTATCTTGTGTTTCATTTTAAGAAGCTGTCAGAGTTGACATTTTCCTGCATCTATATTGCTGTCAGCTCAGTAAAACATCTTAAAAACTCAACCTGACAACCTGCTGGTTTCTGTTTTTGCAGCTGCAGGTTTCCCCTGAAGCTCCATATAAAAGAGAATAAATGTCCTAAACTAAAATGGCTATTGGTGCAGTGTGATTAATTAACAAGTTGCCACTTCTAAATTTGATGTTTTCATGGAAAACCAGTCAAAACAACACCATCTAGAAAACATATCTTGACCTGTACTGTTGACCTGAAATGTATTTTTCATTCAAAATGTCTTTCTCATGTAAGCTGTTTTAACATGGACAAAAAAAGTAATTTTTCCTGTGAGACAATATGATCTAGTCACATGTCTGAAATCTAAACATACAGTAGGACTACCTGACAGTGAAGTTCATAAATGAGAACTTTAACCCATTTTAACTATTGCCTTACTTGGGGTCATGTAAGAAGTAAGATGCACTTTCAAGTTCAAAAGTCTTCCAGTTAAATTTAGACCTAGGCTTATTTTTCATAGCCAAGGCTGCGATCTAATGGATATTTCAACAAATAAAAATGCTGCTGAATATTACGGTACTAAAAAAAGAAAAAAAAAATAATTTTCCTTCTGTTGCTATTTTCGGATTGCTGCTTATAGTGCACTGGAAAAACAAATGTTAATTTCAAGTTATGCAAGAGTGGTAAAGTGAACTTTACAGATTAGTGGAGGATTTTCACAAATTTTTGAAAAGACCCGCCCTCTCCACTTGGAAAAATAAAGCAGAACCGTGTACCCACTCCGAGAGGGAACACATTAACGCGTGCAAGAGCATGCACAAGCCCATTACTCCTTGTGCACGCCCTGTTTAAAAGTTGCTGTTTGCATCGCTCATGCAAGCTTACTTTCCAAAAGAAGATTCACAATTTTTCCACTATGTCAGACTCACCACTGGTAAGTGAAAATAGGTACTAGCTCATGAACGGCCTTACATAAACATATCACCAGAATGATTGCTAATTAGGAAGACCACTTATTTTGATGATCCAGCTGGAAAAGGAAGGTTCACCACTATGCCTTTAATGTTGAAATTAGTGAAACTGTTTATCACAGTGGAACAAAATGCTTTGCTCAAAAAGTGTGTTTGGCATTTATATGTCAATGATACAATATGCCCTCTAGACTGACTCTTTCACATTAAAAATAGGGGTCGGCAACATTAGGACCACTCTCTGATCCCCACGAAACCTTTTGGTCCTCAGAAGGTTAGTAAATATATAAAAAATGTTCCTAAGAGCAGAAAGGTATTAATATGTGTGTGAATTAATAAATAATCAAAAACAATGTGAGCTCATCACTTTTTTGCAGTTTTATATTACACAAGGTTAGATGTTTCTAAATGAAGAGCCCATTTTTTTGGTAAAATACAAGCATATCGATTGTGATTTATTTATTCATGATTGTTCCATCAAATACCCATTTGGTTTCAGTGTGTAACATTATTTAAGAAAATGAACACATTTGCTCTGTCTGAAATGGCTATTACAGGAAATTGAGTTTCTTCTAATATTTACTTACATTTTAACCACATCACTTCATTTTCATCCCTTTATCTCAATCTTTAATATTGACCAGTGAAATAAAGTGAAACAAGGACAAACATCTGATACAGCTCTATCAGTTCCATCAGTAGAGATCACTTCACAGTCTTCTAATAATTAAAACCAAATTAATAAATTAATTAGCTATAAGATATTGAGGGTTCATTACATGTGCTTCAGTTTAAGTTGTTGCATTTTAGTTGGAGTCAGTCTAGGTTTTGATTTAATAAGCTCTGCTGCCCTTGCTTTTGATATAAAACTAGGCTTATTTGCCGATATGATGAAGATCATTAATACTGTTGAAGAGTTACTGTCTTGTGGGGAAAAATGACCTGACCTTATCTGGGTTGTCTGTGGGTGGATGTCTTTAATTCCAAGTTGAAGCTTGACACAGAGCTGCTCAGTCTGAGGCAGTCATACAATAAAGCTTCAGCTACAGCATTAATTATCCACAGTTAATGATTCCTCTATGGGTTTATACTCCAATATCTTTCTACTTAATCTCAGTGAAGAGTGATTCAGTGTGTATTGCTTCACTTCACTTTTTTTTTTCACTGCTGCGTAAAATTGAAAGTTGGTAAATTTTTTAGCAGGGCAGCTCGCCAGAAGGAGTGGGATTTTTGTGAGTGGAAAAAAAAAAACAACTCATGACATGTTAATTTAAATAATGCTGATCTAACATCTGTACATCTATAAGAAGCCAGTTGGTCAGGAGATCAAACACAGCTGGATAAAAAAAATGTCTAATTCGATATTTGTTCCTGTTAGATTCATCAACATCCTACTGGTAAACAGCCCACCAGGAAAACTCCCACACCTCCAGATGGCCTGTCTGGTTGTGACTGCCAACTTCCCAGTACAATTTATTCTGAATCACGAAATAATTAAAGCTGTTATATCAGTAGGTATGCAGCTTAACCTCTTAGTTAGATACCAGGGACATTACCAATTGAATGATAATCCCAAACTTTATTTCTATAAAATAAAATAAAAGTTTAAAATAAAAAAATCTTACAAAAAGAGAGATGTAAATAGAGATTTTATTAGTTAAACTATATTAAGGTTCATAAAACCACCAGTCCTATAAACTGAAAGCCAATCTGAATAAATAAGAGGCAAAAAGCAACCAGATTAGTCTGTGTCTCAGAAATTGATTTATTTAAGATCAAAACTAAAATGAAAATCGTATAATTATATATTAAAAAAATGTAATGGAGCTGGTAATTTATGAATAAATTCATTTATATACAATTAGGACTAACTTTCATGAGACAAACAAATCCATAGAACAAATGTACTAAGGCAAATTCTGGGGTCCAAACTACTAGATAGGAGGGAATGCTTAAGACCGTGAAATTTAACATTCAAAATACTACTGGAAAAAAAAAAATGTTCTGTCTTGCAGAAGTCTTGATAAGGAGCTTTTATGAACTACCATAGAGAGAAGAATTAAGTTAAAGAGAAAGCTTAATCCCTGAAACTTCCTAAACCTTTATGCTCTCAGGGCCAGAACCATCGATAGTGGGGGAATTATGCTTATTGGTGCAGTTTGAAAGAAAAATACGGTAAATAAATAATTAAAATAAAACAGCTTTTTATTTGCCTAGAAGGTGACTGTGACTGGCAGACACTATTTCTATTCCAGTTTTTTGAGATTTTCTTGTGATTCCCCACTTTGGATTTGAAACTAGCTCTGACACCTAAACAAAAATGGAAAAAGGTTACTAAGTAAGGCACAGCACCTGCCCAAGGTGTGGAAAGAAAAACAAATTCTGGAAGTTTGAACAAAAATAGGCCTTCATAGAAACATGTATGACACAGGCAAAAGCATTTATCTCAACAGAACCAAATGGGTTTGATCAGGCCTGAAACTGATCTGATTTAGAAAAGTTTGTTTTGTAGGTTTGCTGTTTTTTTTTTTCTTTCTATAATGTACTATTACAGCTAACCAGAAGCTATGCACTTCTGACAGGAGGTGTCAGAGGCTAACCAGTATATCAGAGGGTGTAATGTTAGGTTTCAGAAGAGATAAGTTATGTTGGACAGTCAATGACTTATTGACTTTGGGTTTAATGAAACAAAACAAACAGAGCTATAAACTCCATATTCTTACATTAGTATTTTTTCTGTTAAAGATTTAAAGATGTAATTATTCAATTAAATAACAAAACAGGTTTACAGTAAGGGTTTTAAACATTCGTTTATATTTAGAGATGTCACTAGTTGTGTTATATTAGTCCCTTGTAAAGATCCCATATTGATTCCTACTTTGGAAATCTAGGAAATTGACCGTGTGGAACAAAGGTAAAACAAATTGACACAATTTTTTGGGGAAAAAAAGCAGCTTTAATGTGAAGGCATAATGCCTGAGCAGAATCTAGAGACTTGGAATTCAGCTTACATAATTAGTACTGTTTAAAAGATTTATTAAATTGGTGTCTCTGGAGTGTTTGGGGAAGAACAGGATTAGTGGTCAAGAAAAACTGAGTGGTGTTGAAGATACACTGAATGGAAGCAACTAACCTTCTTAGAAGTTGGGAGGTTGCACTGACTCTGATAACTGGTCCAGTGGCTCTGTGGGGATGATTCCTATCAGTGACTCATTGATCTAAATCTTGTTCGAGGTAGACAGAGCTAAGGCGGGGGAGTTACTACTAGTCGGCGATTAAGGACAGAGAAGCAGTCTACAGGGCAGAGGTTTCCAGATGAGCTTCACTGGGGGGTATTCTGGAATCCAGGAGAGAGAATCTGTAACAAGAGACACAAAAACCAGGCAGAGGTGGGAAAAGGAGGCAAGATTTAGGCTTCGTTCATACATGGTTGACAGAACAATCCAGACAAGAGCAGAGGCAAAACAGAATTAGTCTTGAGGCAAAGAAGGAGGTATATGTTCAGAGATCAGAGGCCAACAGGAGTATCTAAAATGAGAAAGGTAGTCAGCAGAAAGCAGGAATGAGATGGGGAAAGATCAGGAGGTCAAAACTAGGATGGTCTAGTCACACCAATGGCTTCCAAGAATCTGGCAATTACCCGCTGGGAGAGCCAGCAATATATAGTGCTCCTCCCAAATGCAGCGACTCCTGGTATTTGGAGCCGCCGCAGGTGCAATTGTTCAACCCAGTTTGCCAATGCAACAGAAGGAACACAGAGTGATGTGATGGGTCTACACCAAGCAGCTTCATAGGCAGTAACACACAGGAATCATTAGTACAGAAGGATTTGTCCCTTGTGCACTAAAAATAGTATTGTTGGCCACAGTGTTTTTCTTATAATTTCTTTGCCATAATGCCAGCTTTTGGAAATCATATTCTTTTAACATTTATAAGAAAGGCTTATAATATTGTACTATTTTTGTTCTCCAAAAGTAACTTATTCCCTCATAACTAGAAGAACCATGACAAACAAAAATGAGGAATTGTTTGGCATTGTTTTTCATTTCTTTCATACGCTTTGCTGGTGCACATCTCCTGAATACAGCAATATCTACATCATATTATGGCCCCATGTGTTGTTTTATTATAGATATTACAGACTGCTTGCTTTATTCACCGTGGGATTTATTTCTGTCTCATCTTTGCTTGTTTCCGAGTAAATGTTTTTTCCTCAATTCTTCACATTTTCGCTCCATCCTCTTTCTCAGGCTGAACACTGTCATTAGGTCAGTAGCAGCCTATGTGTAGAAAGGAGAGGGTATTCAGATCAGAGCTCTGTGGGCAGAGACAATTTTTAATTGTACCAATTAGGCTGCCGTGTGTCTCGCTAACAGAGGTTTTATAGTGGGTGGCCTGTGGCTTAAACACGGCTCTTAAACTGTGTGCCTCAGCGGGACAGTGGGGACTTTTACTCAGAACCAATGACTTCTGTCTCATTGGTGACATTGTATCATCCCCTATCTGTGCTTTTTCCTGCTTTCTTAGGATGGAGGCGTGACGGGACAGCAGATTGCTCTCCTTGGTACCACTTAAAGCTCGACCTAAATAATAAAATTATCAGCAGTTTCCTGTTTTCTTCTTTTTGTTCCACTTCAGCTGATTTCTGGCTTTGGAGGCAAAGTTTGTCCCCTTAATCTCTGCGTTATTGTCTTGCGTCGAATTAAAGAGGGTTAATTAAAAGAATGAGTCAGAATTAAACTCTCACTTGGCATTTAGCCTTTGCGTAAATAGATATTGACAACTTAAATACTTTTAAAGCTAGCGGTTGTCATGAAAGCCTTGTAGGATAATTCAGGGCTGTAAAAGGCAGACGCAACTGAGAGTTATCCACTAAATTGGCCTGCTTTGTTTGAACCCCGTAAAAAACAAGCACTCGCACCCCAAAAAATATATATTTTATTTGTCTGTTTTTTTTGACTAAATCTTAAACAATCTTTTTTTTTTCTTTGTCTTTTTCTTTGTGGACATTAGAATTGATCCGTGAGTATAGAAGCAATAATCAATCTATTCAGTGAACTTAATAATTGTGTTTTTTGGTAAAATAAGAAACATTTTTTGCCCAAATGCTGTGTTAACATGAAGCACAATTTGTTTTTGTTGAGACTATTGTGGACCTAAACTGTAAAGCTTATTGTTTAAACTAATATCAGTGTTTGTGAAGATACTTCTTAAAATGACTGATATCAGTCCGATGCTGTTAAGTAATCCAAATTTAGTTCAGTTGAAATGTTGCTTGATGTTGAAGGTGAGCAAACTTATTAGATGTTGTAAACTGTTAAATTTTTTTCAACTTTAAATCTGGACCAGTCTCTAGTTTTAAATTTAAATATAAGTTTGAACATTTTCTAGGTGTTTTTCCATCCATCCATCCATTTTCTGATACGTTTAATCCCAAGTGGGGTCGTGAGGGGGGCTGGTGCCCATCTGCAGCTGTCAACGGGCGTGAGGCGGGGTACACACTGGACAGGTCGCCACTCCATTGCAGGGCAACACAGAGACAAACAGGACAAACAACCTTTCACTCACACCTAAGGACAATTTAGAGAAGCCAATTAACCTAACAGTCATGATTTTGGACTGTGGCAGGAAGCCCGAGTACCCGGAGAGAACCTACGCATGCTCAGGGAGATCATGCAAACTCCATGAAAAAAGACCCCGGGCCGAGAATCGAACCCAGGACCTCCTTGCCGCAAGGCAGCAGTGCTACCGACTGTGCCACTGAGCATATATGTATTCAATTTAAACTAATTAGTGGTGTCCTATTATCAGCGTTAATACGCTTTTTTAATGCCAGACTCTCTCTTATCGGGTGATATATCTGCGGATGTATATCTGGCTCCATGAATTTTTTATTTCAGAAGTGGGGGGGACGCCAGTATTTTTTAATATAACTTACTTCAGTGCAATGACCGTCTAATCGCTGACCTGATTCAGTGGTGCATCAGATATTTGTAAAGTGAGTTTCTCAGGAGTTACAGCGGTGACAGCAGTTCACACAAGAAAAGATTTTGGGTCAATCAGGAGCTTGTGGGCAGTCTAAACTCAGGAAAGTGGGCTTCAGCTTGAGCTGCAGTTTTCCGCTTGATCTTAGTGCTCCACGATTGTCCGTTTACTGTAGTGTAACAGTTTTTGGACAGTAAAAAATGCAGGGGACCAAATCAGCCATTTGAAAAAGTGCAGGGGACATGTCCCCCCTGTCCAACCCCCAAAATGACATCCATGTCTGGCGCAGATGTATATCTGGGGGCGAGAACTAATCAGTCTTCCAACCTGTGTAGGCATACATCGAACCAGAGGTGCTGACATTGATGCAGCTATAAGCACAGCTCTATCAGCCAAGCTAACCAATCTCCTCGCTTAGTGGATTACCACAAGCTGCCAGCCACAAGCTAGAGCCCATTAGCATGGCTAATGGGCTCTAGTTTGTTCTCCAGGCGGCCACAGGTGACCCATCTTACGAACTACACCTGTGAGGCAAACTTTCATGAGCAGTATACATGACTAGCACACAGCGGAGAAAACTGCGAAAGATGAGAAGTTAATTGAGGCGACGTGTGTGTCAGATTTTTGGAGACACTTTACTGTTGAAGTGGGACATCAATAACTGGAAGTTTGATAGTCTATTTTTGCAGCAAAAACTCAGTCACAAATAAGCAAGTATGTATGTCAAAATCTTAAGACGAAATTACGTGTGATTTTGCAAATATAAAGAAAAAGAGTAACCCTTTTCTTTTAAATTCTAGAGGCAGCATACACATATTGAGAATTGTAATACATCTAGTGGTGCAACCTAGACACATCTTCAGTAGCTACGTTTACATGGACACAACTAATCGGATTGAAGGCCTGATCAGATCAAAAATGTTTCATGTAAACATGTCAGACTGAAGATTCTAATCTGATTCGGTCCGATCGGATCTAAATTTAATTCCGAATGAGAGAGGTGGTTTTTGCCGATCGCCATTCCGATTGCCGTTCATGTAAACACCCATTCGGATCTAAAGAGTAAAATACTCTTCACTGCGCATGTGTGCGA
>NW_015150873.1:401641-433213 GCF_000732505.1 Cyprinodon variegatus | reverse complement strand
TGCTTCCAAGATGTTCTTGGTGGCTCTTCGCCTCTGCAGTCCGCAAATCCCTAGGAGTCCAAGGACCCGGTGTAGAGATCTGCCTGCGAAGCCCCTGCAGCCCACTTAAATAGGATCGCAGCAGGTCTTCCAGCCATTCTTCCGGCACTCAGCCACAAGTTCTGCATATTTAGCCCTCTTCCTCTCCTGGGCTTCCTCTGTTCTGTCCTCCCAAGGATTAGTTAGTTCAAGCAGCACAACCTGCCTGGTAGAAGTTGATGACAACACCATGTCCGGGCGGAGTGTCATGGCTGCGATGTAAACCGGGAATCGCAACTGCCTCCCCAGATCGACCAAGAGCTGCCAGTCCCTTGCTTTCGTGAGCAGGCCCCCTTGGGTTTTCTTGAATGCCTTTGGCAGAATTCAAATGAGTGATTTTAATCTATATTAATCTAGATTAATTCCAAGATTACAGTGATATTAATCTTGATAAAAAAAAAATGTATCTATGCCCACCACTAAAATTAATACAAGAACGTTATTCTCTTATAGATATACTCTTTTTTTTTTTTTGTTAATAGTGGATAACAAATTTTTTATAATCAATTCAGTTGTATGCCTGTCATCTTAATTTTATTTAATTTTTGCTGTCACCTCCTGGGTGAGATCCAGAATTTGATAAACACATTTTATTCATGGCTCGTGTAGAAGACCAATGGTGGTTAGATTAGAACGTTGTGAAGTAAATCAAGGAAATCCGGGTTAAATTATTTTATTTTTTCAGGTCATTTATTGTTATACTTTGATATACAGATGGAAGAACTTCCCCTTACTCATTATTTTTTCTCCTATTCTCGTCACAATGAGTTCTATCTGTCGCTTCAGCCTATTGCCAAAAAAACTGAAAAAAAAAAAACTCATTACGGCCACATTTACCACATCAGCGGTACATTAATTTAACTTTCTTTCAGTCTTTTGCTATTTCTCTTTTGCCTTCTGGAGTCTTTTGGAACTTTTAATTGTGTCTGGACATGATGTCTCTGTATAAATAATTGACTGTTTTGTGTCTATAGAAGGTTGATAGAGGAACATTTTAGCAATTATAGGGATTTGCTCTAAAGTTGAAGTTTCATTGAATTGCTGAAACTTAATCAAAATACTTTCCTATTTTACCTTTTCTTTTAAATACAAGGGGATTGTAGGAGTATGCAGAGAGCTATTAAGTGATTATTTAGTGTTGTAAGAAGATAAGAGGCTTACAGAAGAAGAGAGGGTCCATTTTGATTTTCCTGCTGCAGCTGCAAATGTCTTCCTGCTAATTGCATCTCATTGGAATAGAGAGGGGGTATCTTTGACATTAAACTTTCAGATGAGAATCTCTATTAGAGAGGGAATATGTCTGAGAAAAATCAATTACACTTCATATCACCGTTCATATTTGTGTATTTCTATAACTTGCTCTCTCTCCTGTTCTGGTTCACTGACTTTTAAAACTTTAATATCTCAGATCTGTTTAAACTAAACTTTTCAAATAAGTTCTTCTAATGGTCCAATAGTTTCTTGAGTTGTTGTCAGAGTAATCTTAAAGCTAATGTGAAGCGCCCTTTTGCTTTAGAGCTTTGTTTACTTTTGGCCCCAACGGCATATTCAGTATCCTCTTTAATGGATATGTTTAGTGGAAATTTATTACTTAAGCTGTATTTTGACTTTCCCCTTGGGGCTAAGAACCTGAAAAGGTTTTTAGCCTCTGCCAGCCCTATATTCACCACAGGCAACAGGAGAAAAATAAAGTAAAGGTGGTGTACATTACACAAAACAACTTGAGTTAGAAGGTAGAGTAAAATATGGCTTAAAAGAGTAAAAAATTTTAATTGTTGAGAAGTGGAGAGAGAAATTTGAAAAAACAAATCTTAAAGGGGTTCTCTTTATAGGTGATAAAACATTGTTTTCTCACACCGTCATTGCATGTGAAGGATGTTAAAGCTAAATGAAGAATGACAATAAGCCACCGACCCATTTCAGCACAAACACCCAAAATTTGTGTCAAACAAAGTAGTGGCGGAGTGATGATCTGGGCTTGTTTTGTATCCACTCAGCATTCTATCATATTTTTGACTCCTAATATACAGTAAGACCATTTTGCCCAATAGGTCAACCTTGACTAAAGTGATTATGCTGGCTTACTCTCTACCTAATTATTGGAGATCAGGACTGATAAAAAAGGCTTGGGAGGAACCTTGTATACTTCCAGATTTTACTGTGTAAGGCTTTTGGATTTAGAGAGTAAAACCTCACTGTTTGTACATATGATTATATATTGATGTATGTTGGCCAACCAGTAGTTTGTTCAGAATTAGTTTCTTTTAGAGTGTTTGCATTACCATATAGATGCAAAGATAAATGAATCATTGAGCACAAGTTTTCACACATTAGATTTTCTCTGACTTAATATCACAATAACAGGGAGTTGATTTTGAAAGTATTTGATAATTTGAATCATTCATATGTTAGGCTTTTTAAACTATGTCTTAATCTTTCAAATATTTTAAACCTTATTTTATTTTAAGTAAATATGTTGCATAAACTCAGCATGTTAGAGGCTTGATTTCAAGCAATTCCCTTATTCCCTACTTGATAACCGGAGTTTGAACACTGTTATTTGGCCTTTTTAATTCCTTTGACATTCTATTACATAATTTATTTTTTTTAAATAAAAAGTGAATATATACAAAACCAATACATATTTTTTAAGAGTTACCACACTCTTTCATACAAACAATATGGTTCACAAAACATGCTTTTACAAGTACCGGTAAATCTTGTGAAATAAGAGTAAAAGTTCAGCAAACTAAATGCTGTTGGAGAAACATTTGAAGTGCAAAAAACCCAAAATCAGCTACATACACTTATCTTTTATGGTTGCTCTTCTGTAAGAGCCAAAGGTACCTTGTGACTACATACTTAGCAGGTTTATCTTGGTTGATGCTGTGCATCGTGCTAAATTAACCTCAGCCTTAAAACAAAACACCAGTTTGACAAAAGAAAACTTTGTGTGCATTACACTAAAATTCTGTTACAATTATATTGACATTTAATATTTTCACAATACATCCATGTAGATTTCAGCTAATCCACATAGTCAGACATTTTAAAATAGCTACCACTAACTACAGTATTTTCATTAGCTTTGAGTAGCTTGCGGGTCTTGTAATATGTTTAGGAAGGCGCATGCCTTTTAAAATTATTTGTGTTGAAAAACAGCCCAGCAAATCTGAGGAGGATATTATCAATCACATTTTAGATTCAGCCACTCTTATTGCTTCTCACCTCTTGCCAGTTCAACAGATCAATTGTGGAGAACCTCTGGAGACCACTGCATACGCTAGCAGAGTCTCTACACGTGTAGCTCATCAACTGTTTGTTCTTATTGATTGCACAGGTGTGCAGAGAGGTTGCATCCAACCATTCTCCCAGGGTTCTGCTCATCCAGTTTTCATTCTACTGCCATTCTCAGAGTTTGCCTACCTCGAGCAAGCAAACTGTAGGCTTTTTCACTTGGGCATAAAAGAAAGAAGGTGATGGAGGAGGTCTGGGCTTGTTGAGATTGATGCCAAAAATAACATTATTCCTTCTGGTGAAAAAGACAAATTTGTGTTCAGAGAAAGGAAGAGGACATGTGACCATAAGGGACAGATGGAATTGGACACCTCTGCAGAGGTGTGAAGTGGAGTTTTGTCTTTGTCCGCAGAGAAAAGTGAGAGGAGGTTATAGCGGGTGTGGGAAGGGTGGGCTGTAATTGTGCAGAGGGAATAAAGAGAGTAGCGGGAAGACAAAAGCTCAGGAGACTAAGCAATTCTCACCATGTGTCAGACAACTTTTTTCTTCATTTTTCTTTGTTGTGAACTCAAGATTGGTGTGAAAAGTCACCCACCTTTAAATATAAATAGATATTTTGGTGTATGTGTGTTAGAGCAAAGTAGATTTCATATGTTTGCTTGTATGTTGATGAGCATTTATGTTGTGCTGAGTCTTAGCCAGAAATGGACACGGCATGTCAGTGACTGCACTTTGCCATTTGTGATTTACTTTATTTCCAGTCACATACGAAACATGATCAATGGCATGCAAATTATATTTGTGTAAAATTGCATAAGTCATCAAATACTGTAACCAGCAGTATTTTTTTCTGGAATTGCAAGTTTAGCTAACATGTGGTGTGACAAGAATTCTTGCATTTTTCTTGCATCATAGAAAAAGAGACCTTCTACTGAAGGGGCAGGGCCATT
Organism: Cyprinodon variegatus; assembly: GCF_000732505.1. Taxonomy (NCBI): domain Eukaryota; kingdom Metazoa; phylum Chordata; class Actinopteri; order Cyprinodontiformes; family Cyprinodontidae; genus Cyprinodon; species Cyprinodon variegatus. The sequence goes on along the minus strand of NW_015150873.1, from coordinate 428,948 downwards.
TTTGCAATATATACTGGAAGTCCACACTGAATGTTGGTTAATTTGGCTGAATTTCTAAATATTTTTTGTTCAAGTATTCTATTTCAAAGCTTAGGTAAAGTTTTCATTTAGACTTTTTTTTTCAAATACTTTTTTTTTCAAATTATTTCGTACAAACTGACCCTGACTGCTGTTCATTATTTGTATACTTAGTCATCTATAGTTTTGCCAATGAAGTTCTGTCAAACACAGCAAAATGTTTGCACCAGAAGTTTTGGTTTAATATGACTTCATAAAATTTCCGTTTGGATTTTACTTTTGGTTTGCATTTTGGTCGTTGATTGTAAAAATGATGTTGCCCTGTCCCTGCATTACGGTACTCTTCCACTGACCACAAGTCCCTAACATTTCTTGGATCAACTGTATCCACAAGCTTTTTCTTGAATCATCAGCCTGTTTGCGGCCAAACTGGCGTATATTTTTGTCTTTTCCCTTTACCTGCTCTAATGTTTCCTCGGGCAATTGTGTATATGGTCTATGTGAATAATGGGTTCTTCTAAAAGCAATGAAAATTCTTTTGACCATGTCAAACTTAGAATTATATGAGTTGCTCTGAGGGTTATTTATATGAGAGAGGTTTTCAGCTGCTCTGCCTCTGTGGGCAGCCTTTTACAGAGAGACTGCAGGACTTCCAGGATTCTGATTGTAGAGGCTGATTGCAGATTCCTTACACTGATTTAACTAAGGCATTCTACTCAAAAAAAACAAAAAAAACTGAGAAAAGTATGCAATTACATGCATTTGAGCACACTTTTTGGGTAAATTACCGTTTTGGTAAGGTTTAACTGGGTCTTGTGTGTTAATGTAATGTAAAAAATAATGGGTTTGGAGAGAGACAGGATGCCACATAACAGACTTTAAATTTGCCTTGCAAAACTGTTGATTAACTTTGAACTTGTTTTTTCTTACATTTTATCATGCTGCACACTCAAGGATTGTATACATTGTTCATCCTACATATACATCATCTCGTCTCTTCATTTACTCAAATTCCAACTAAGTTTCTTAATGATAAAGTTACAGTTGGGTGGCATGTCTTTTTATTTAGATGTTTCCAAGTTGAGCTTGATTAACTAACCTTTTCCTTTATCAGTTATGATTAGTCTTTAAAGTGATTATTAAACCCACTTGGCAATTTCTAATGTAATGTAATATAATATGCTTATTACAAAACCATAGGACAGATTTAAACAGTGCCTGTCTGATTTTTTATTTTTTTTTAATCAAAAGGGAAGATGGAGGAAATCATTTTGACAAAGGACAAGGTGGGGAGTCTCTTAAGAGTTTTTGAGGTGGCTTTAAAAAAAAAAAATCGTTTTAATTTAGCCCTAGAAGGACTGTTTCATCTCTTACCTCCAGCAAAGACACTGAGTTGATGTCATCTCCCCCCTGCTCCAGGGCTGTCTGCCCGGCAGGCTGCGCTGATCCTCGCTGTACTCCTTACATCTCCATCAGTTAGCCTAGAGGCTAACTGATGGAGATGTCTCCCTGACAGTCTTCTCTCATGCACTGCTGTCCTACTCGCAGCCAGCTGTAGCCCCTCTACCCCGCCTACACATTCTGTCTGCCCGGCAGACTCAATGACCTTCCGCTGGTCTATAGCTAGGTCAGGTCAGCTGCAGCCTCTCACTGCCAGCTCCCTGCAGCGGGCTTCTTCAGTCTACCATTGTACTTAACTGCTCTGCTCCTCAGGAAGCAGCCGCAAGCGGCTACCTTCCCTGTTCTACCTTCTCGCTTTTTCCTTGGCGGGCTCATCCGATCTCCAGCTGTCTCCCCTAACCGCTGTTGTCTGGGAGAATCAGGTAAACCCAGAAAACTGCTGCCAGGGACATTTTTTTGGGTTACAAAAGTAAAAAAAAAAACAAAACAAAAAAAACTGCGAGCTGCTCTGTAAAATCCCTATGGATTTTGAAATTGTCTCTGGCCCTTCCCAGCAAGTCAGAATCTGAAATTCCTCGTTTTTTAGGGCTAGCTACATATCCCCTCCCCCTCGTTATATCCACTACTCCTACGTGCAAAGGGGAACTGGAACACTACTACCCTTCACAGGAATACGTAAAATTTAGGGGTAGAGCTAAGGTCTAGATCTAGGGGTTGTATTGGGATTAGGCTTTTTAAATCTCTTTGTAAAAAATGTTGAAAATAGGTCAACTTTTTAATTCTAGATCATAATGTTGGAGTATTCTTCAAACCAATCAACAAAAAAAGCAAACAAATAAAATGCTCTGAAGTTTATACTGTAGTAATAAAGTGTGACAAAATGTGGAAGATGTGTAACGGGAATAAATATTTTATCTATATTTAAATTTGATCAAAAAGACCAGAAAGCGATGGGTCATATAAGTTATCCTGGGTCTTATTCTTTCACTTTGGTCTTTATACATTCTACAAATCTTTGAATATTGTTTCCTTCAAATCACGCCACTCTGCACTATTATAATTGGTTACAGCAATACTCACTTTGATCAATAGCTTAGGCCAAAATAAATGTCCTTATTCTTCAAGTCCTACAGAAGGATTACAGTTATTTGTAATAATGAGATTTATATTAGTTAAGTCTGTTTTGCCAGAGCTTTTACAGTTTTTAAAATATCAATATATAGTTAAGAAATATTTGGTTGACAACTTTACAGATTTATGGATTCATATATTATCTAAAAAGGCACATTTCTTTCATTTTTTCTTTCTTTTTATCTTTTCACCACGCTGACTACTGCACTGCACGCAAAAAATAATGATGTTAGGGACATTTTGAAGGCATACAGTAGTTGTTTATGATGTAATTTATTTTCTAGATTCTAAAGATATATATATATATATATATATATATATATATATATATATATATATATATATATATATATATATATTTCTTAAGCTGCATGCAATGTTTTTTATAACAAAAATGGATCTGATTTAACACGTATTTAAAAGGAAGTTTCATCACTCACCATTAGGTACTCACAGTTAAAATTTCCAATTATATCCTTATGCAATCTAGCTCTTTTGAATTGTATTCTCTAAATCCAAATATCCAAATAAAGTATAAGGTGTTAGTTTCTTATGCTTTTCTTCTTTAATAAACTGGGTGCATATACAAATTAAAAATATTAAAATGTGAGGTAGGTAGATATGTCCCGGTGACGTGCATATAGTGGGACAAGGTGGCTTATTCAAACATGAAGCTAACATGTTCACATGATTAATGGAGGAGAGTGTGCCTGGAATACATTTAACCACCCACAGGTAGAGTTCAGGGTCTTTTTTCATCTTGGGTCCATTATAGTTGTAGCCTGTCAGTGTGAATGCAGAGCTGAATGAACATACTGTCTTCCTTTCATTATTCGCTGCCACTCCATGGCCTTATCTCACGTCTATACCCTGAGGGGGTGGAGTGCTGTCTCTGATTCACAGTCCTCACAGGAATACAACTTTTGTAATTTCAGGAACAGGAGATTCTTTAAACCACAATCTTTTAAAAACATTTTTTAAGAGTAGACTGAGGGAATCCTGTTTTGTTGGTGCCTTTAGACTTGTCAGCAGCATTTGATGCCATACATGATAATATCCTGTAATTTTGTTTGGAATATGTTGTTGGTTTTATAGGAACAGCTCTGACCTTGTTAATTTATTCCTTTAGGACAGGAGCTTTTCTCTAAAACTAGGATCTTATTCTTTCCCAGCAACCCCTCTCCAGTTTGGCTTTCCCTATATTATTGGTACCAATCCTGACTGGTTTATACGTGTTAGGGTGAATCTTCAGGATTCATAGCATACAGTTTTTATTGTTCTGCCAATAAACTTCAGTCCAATTAGAATAATCAGAGAAATGAAATGGGACATTTATTAAACTTACTGGCTGAGACTTTGATTAAAAGAAGACTGAGGTGATCTGCTAGTCTCCCCACCCTCAGCTACAGCATATCAACATAGTTATTTTGCTGCACTTAATCTGCTGTTGGACAGTTCTCTCTTGTACAGATTGATAAATGGTGCTCTTCATTTATCTGGTTCATTTTACTGCTCCATTTCACAGCTGTCCTGCAATACCTTACCCTTATATCTACTCAATATCCACAGATCTTTGAGAACACTCTGGACAACTGGTGGTTTTTCTTCTATAATCTGTGATCATATTTAAAAAATAGATGTGTTTAAGTGCCGAACATCTTTACTCCTCATAATCTGGATGCAGGAATTTTTTAAGGGACTCCTAAACATTATTTGGTGGACCAAGCAGTTCCCCCTAAACNCTTAACTGTGGAACATCTTTACTCCTCATAATCTGGATGCAGGAATTTTTTAAGGGACTCCTAAACATTATTTGGTGGACCAAGCAGTTCCCCCTAAACCAGAAGGTGTCAGCACTGACTGCTGACAGCTTCAGCATCAGACTGAAAAAGGTCCAGAAGTATTATACTTAAAGGAAAACTCTGGTCATATTCAGAATTCAATGTCATCATGGTTGCTGAGTTTAAGACACACCTGGATTAATTACTTTGCCCAGTAATATAAGATAGGAAAATGTTTCTGTTTTTCCAGATTCCTATAGGCACATGTAGCCTTTTGTTTAAACTAGGGCTGAAACAATAAATCATGATTAATCGATTATGGAAATGATCGTCAACTAATTTAGTAATCGCTTGACCGTCAACTGGAGTATAGAGGCTGTTAAACATGCCTTTAACTGACAGCAACCCGCTTAGAGCAGTAATTATATCAAAATTGTAAAAAAATATCTATAAACATTTTGTATTTAAGAAAAAAAAATGTTTTTGTCTGTCAATCTGCTCTACCCAGAAATCCTCTAGTGAAAAAGTTTTGGTTTCACCTGGTTTAATTTTGTAAAAAAATCTTTTTAAGGAACCTTTGGTTATCCGATTATTCATTGAAAACGTAAACAACCGATTAATTGATATGTAAAATAATCGTTAGTTGCAGCCCTAGTGTAAACATCAACAAAATACCTTTATCTTTAAAAGCTTAAATGAAATATTTTGGATAAAACCCAGAGTTTTAATACCATCAGATGCAAAATCACTATTTAACAAACCATAAAACTCACCATTATGTGCCATAAGTAAGTTGTGTTGAACATGTCCTTGACCTTGAATACTATGAGTCTCTCAAGCCCCAAAGGGCAAGGAATTACTCTGTGACTAACCTTCTACTGTCCCTGGAAGGTACAAGCGGTGATTCTCTAAATAAATAAATAAAAAAAAGTCACATTTTGCAACCGTGGTCATATAACAATTAACCAAGTCTAATTTAATTGTATTTGAAGTAATCAACAGTATTTATAGAATTGTTAAAAACCATTTATATGTGACTGTTTAATTCAAGATCTTACATAGGAATTCCTGACCCAGATTGTCGATGGGCAGCATTCTGGGCATTTCTCAACTGTGGGCTAAGTTTGGGACAGAGGTTTCACTACAAAATTACTTTTCAGCCCTCATTCGCACATACTTTGAAAAAAATAATTATTTAACCACCATTTTGCTAGTTTACCCACTTTTTTTTAATCTTAGGTGCATGTCCACTGTGAGAAATATAATCTAACGCAAAAAAAAAAAATCCAGAATCCACAATGTATGCTTTTTTGAATAATATAGTTGAATGTTAGTGCTGCACCAAGGCATTTTAATCTGCAAGTCAGCAAAAATTCTGCACTTCAAAGACCTTTTAGTCTACATCTAAAAAGTCCACCTCCACTGCACCTATTATTCTTAATTATAAACACCTGTTGAGGTCGTTAGCTTCATAAAGACACCTGTATATCCCATATAATCAATAAGAATTAAACTACTAACATGGCCAAGACCAAAGTTCTGTCCAAAGACACTAGAGACATAATTGTACACCTCCACAAGGCTGGAAAGGGCTACGGGGAAACTGCCAAGCAGCTTGGTGGAAAAAGGTCCACTGTTGGAACAATTATTAGAAAATGGATAAAGCTACACATGACTGTCAATCTCCATCAAACTGGGGCTCAATGCAAGATCTCACTTCGTGGGGTCCTTATGATCCTAAAACAGGTGAGAAATCAACCCAGAACTACAAAGGAGAAGGTGGTCAATAACCTGAAGAGAGCTGGAACCACTGTTTCCAAGGCTACAAAGGGTAATAGTTTGAAATCATACATGGGAGGTCCCCCTGCTTCCAACTTTCCTCAGTTAGAGCATTATAGATGGGTTGTGGATGGGACTTCCAACATGACATTGACCCTAAAAACACAGCCAGGATAACCAAGGAGTTTCAGTGTGAAGCATATCAAGGTCCTGGTGTACCCTAGCCAGTCTCCAGTCCTAAACCCAATAGAAAATCTGTCAGTTTAATAATAATAAAAAAAAGATATTAATAAATCCCAAAAACAAAATTCAGTAATTTGGAGGGATCACAACTGTGTGTTTCTCAGTGACAGCCAGGAACCTGGCTGATCCAGAGAAGATCTGTGTGGAGGAATGGGCCAAAATACCTACTGCAGTGTGTGCAAACCTAGTGAAAAACCACAGGAAATGTTTGACCTCTGTAATTGCAAAAAGAAAAAAAAAGGCTAGTGTACCAAATATTTGCATTAATTTCACAGGTGTTCAAATACTTATTTACTGCAGTAACATGCAAAGCAATTTAAATAAAAAAAACATACATTGTTATTTTTTTTTTTATTCTGCCATTTTTTTTTTAATCGGGCAACTTCAACATATCTAAGGCTTTGCAGAGGGCATTTGTGCTAATTTTTGGCTCCAAAGGGCTTGGAAAATTGCCGTGACGGGATGGATTCAGCCCACAGGCCTCGAGTTTGACACGTGTGATCTGCAGAGAAAGTTGTTCTGGTTTGGCTGAGCTAACCTGTTTTATTTTTCCCACAATGATATTTCATTCTTGAGAAAGCAGAGTTGACTAGGATGATCATAACTGTTGAGTCTGCTTTGAGGTGGCAGGCAACAAGCCACTGGCTTGTTTCAGACTATCAAATCTCATCTGCCTCTCCTTTGCTGCAGGACAGCACATTGCAGTCCCAGCAGCCCAAATACAAACACATAAAGAGAGGCTTAGCTGATACGTGTTGACTTTGTGATGAGCTGTAGAGAAAAGATGTCACGTTTTCACACGCCACATGTTGAGACAGAGACCGGAAAAAGGCAAAGGAAATACAGAGTTGTAATTGTCTCTTAATCAACTCCTTATAGCCGTTAGTGGGCCTTGAAATTAACGAGAAGTTTAATTATAAGATATTCACTAATTTCCTCAGTAATGATATGAAACCTTCTACATTTCTTTCTTTATTTTCTTTTGATTAGACTTTTTTTTTTTTTTTTATATTCCCCCCTGCAATTTTTTCCACTAATTATAATGTCTTTAAATACACATTGACATGAGTTCAACCCACTGTTGTAAACAGATAAATGGAGCCAGAAGATGTCTTTCAGTCAATGCAGACATTCAGCGACACAAAGGAGCTCTTTCAAGCTGGGCACCGTTTCATTCACAACACCTGTCCCATCAACCAGGAATCAGAATCAGAAATACTTTGATAATCCCAGGGCGAAATTACTTTTGTTACATGACACCATCTGTAATTGACTGACTATAGGACCAGTTTGATATAACACAATTTCATATAAGATATATAACTAGGGGGTCCCTGCTCCATCTTGCCATCAATTTGGGGGTCCTTAGCCCGGAAAACGTTGAAGACCCCGGAACTAGAGAATAAAAACTGATTCAGATTTTGAAACATGGTGTGATAATATTTAATTATGTAATTAAAAGACATAAGAACGACTTATAAGGGAAAACTTATAATCATCAAACCATGTTCAAATATTTAATTTCCATTTTGAAGGCTGATTATATTTTGGATTTCGCGTCACTTTATCATTTCAATTTACAAATTATGGTTTTGACATTTTGTTTTGAGATACATATTCATTTAAACCAAAGACAAACTGAGCTTATAAGACTGGAGTTCGGGGGATGATAAATTAATTGGGGGTTTTCCTACTTGATGTAGTTATTGTATTTTTTAAGATCTTTATTGCGGTTTGAAACATATTAAATAAGTGTATTTCATGCCGACCGTCTAATGAACTACACAGTTATTAACATAGTAATTAAAAGTACCACCGTCTGCTTTGCTATTGGTGTCACGTTTAAACTGCTCACTATCATGTTGAAATCTGCCATGTGTTGCGGTATAAATACGGTCCGGTGCGGTCATCCACTTCAGCATCAGGTGGGTTTAAGAGGAATTTTTCGCACTATAACATCTACTAAGAGATGTCCTAGTCTACAATTGCGTAGGGGGCCTGCAAGGTGTCAGTGATGGGGCCCCTAAAAGATTGTGGGCCCGTAAGGATTCTGTGTTCAATTTAACTGAGTAAAATTTTTTTCTCCATTAGTCTTTTATGTGATTTCTCAAGATCTTGTAGCAAATCTATATTTTGCCATGGTCTTTACTGAAATATTTTGTAAATTACCTTGATTATATGAGGTGTAACCAAAAAAAAAAAAGGAAAACAAAAATACTGATCATTGCATGTCGCAAATCTGTATCAAACATTGCGTTACTTTTGCACAAAGTCTGGCTATGGTAGCTAAAAACATCCTTTAAAATAACCCTGATGTCTAAGACTTGATCTCAAGACAAAAATACGCTAATGTTATAGTTGAATAATCTGCTGTTATACACATGTTATTGATACTAAAATTGTAATAGATCATAGCATTAGCAGATAGTAAATAGCAGTAAAGTAACTGGTGGAGAAATATCAATCTGATGTGCCAATGTTATTGTTTTTTTTAATGTGGAGGTGCAACTTTCCTTTTTTCTATCACCGTTTTAAATAATCTGTTAAGTATCACTTAAGATAATGTATTAGTTGTTTTGACAAACTTAATCCAAATATTTGATCCAAAGGTTTCTGCCAAAAATGTATAAATTACCATTTAGTTTGGAGCAGTTATTTATTTAAAAAAAAAAGGGGTCATAAGGAATATCCCAGTTTTCTTATATCTCTAAAAGCTTTGAAATACATCAAAGAGCAACATTTTGTAAATGCAAAGGAGGTGCTATTGTAATAATCTCAAGAAATATAAATTCTGTATCCAAAATACCTGCAGGAAAGGATTTATTTTAATAAACTGATATGAAGTAAAATTGCAAAAAGTTTTTTTTTGTTTTACTTTGAAACTATCTTCAGTCAGCATAACTGCTTAATGAGCAAATCCTTGATAATACATAATAATCCAAGATAAAGCAACTAAATCAATTTAGCAATTGTCTTTGTTTAGATTTTTAAGCCAATTCTCATATTGTTGGAGCTTGGAACTTATTTAGGCACCAAAACGATAGCAGGATCAATGTATTTTTGGTTCTTATTAGGATTAGATTTTTAAAGGGAAAGAAGCATTTGAAGAACTGCTTGCTTAGATGCTAATTGTTCAGAGTAAATCCACTGAGAATGTTTGCAGAAAGTATCATTATTGAACCAGAAATTCAAGCTGTACTGTAGATATTTTCTTAAAACTGGCTGACTGAGATACAGAAATGCTATTTCTGTATGCACAGATGTTTGTGCAAATGAACTTCGTCAGCGACAGTTTGCATTTGACCACTGATGACTTTGGCAGTCTAAGTAATGAGACAAACAAACCTCTCACATTACCAAACACATTGGTAAAATGCACCTAATCCAAGTTCAATCCAACATTGAGAGATTTTGTAATAGAATGTAGCCTACATGTATACGGCTGATTATGCAACAATATTTCTTTTTGATGGCAACTGCATCACAAAACAAAAAGGATTAAGTAACGATAAAAATTTTGAGAACATCACATAACCAACATGGCTGCTGAAGATTTATTTTGTTAGAAATTATATAGTAAAAGGGTGTTATTACATTCTATCTGCATATAGCTCACAGCTTCTATTTAATATTAAGGCAGGTTTTGCATACATTACCAAACAACAAGGTCCTACTGGGCTAGATAGGCTTTATTAATGTGATATGCATTGGAACTGCAGTCGAACTGCAGGATGCACTGTTGTATCTCTCTCTTTATGAGACGCAACTCCCTGCTGCAATTTCAGAAATTTGCTTCCGAAGACCAAAATTAAAGTTTATTATATGTTGAAGAAACTTTGATACGTTCAAATCTAGATGAGGCCTCAATTTTTCTTCTGGTTCTCTTATAAATGATTTTTAGTTTAGTCTGTTTCATTCATCTGGTCTTATATGGTTAGTTAGCTGCACACATACTAAGGCAAGATTTGTGTATGTTTCAGCACTTCAAAACGGCTGAACATGATTATTACGGCTTTACAATGTTTCTACAGTAATGATTTTTTTCCTACTTAGCTTTTGTAGAAGGCCAAAAAACATCAGAATATCATGAATATTATGTGGCCATGAAATTAATAATTTATATTTTGATGTACAGACAAGAACAACTACTCCGAGCATCCCATGTTCTCCTACTTTAGAGTCTATATAATACAGTCACCTTGCCTTACTTTTTTTATTGAAAGAGGCTGCCTCATGTCAACCATCTTCACTTTACACTCCGTAGTCCTTTCAGTTTGTCCTGTCTTGAGCTCTACTACTCAAGCATAAAGTAGAGGGGCATGTAATTCTTTAAAGGACATATGTGGTTTCAGGATTTTTGTTAAAAGAGGAGAGTTGAGCTTCTGTATCAGATATTAACAATGATCTGTGATCGTCAGTAAGATTAATAAATAGAAAATGTACAGGTTGTGCTGCTACGAAGGTTTATAAATGTTGAAGATACAGAGGGTAAAATAAGTATTGAACACGCCACTACCATTTTTCTCAGTAAATATAGTTCTAGAGGTGCTATTGACATGACATTTTCACCAGGTTTAACAATCCATGTAATCCACACATTAAAAAAAATCTATAGATGTCCAGAAATTAAGTTATGTTTGATCATGTGGAATGGCGCAGGGAAAACGTATTGAACATGTGAAGAAAGGGAGCTGCAAAAAGGCATGGAAAGCCAAGACACTGGCCGAAATCTGTCAGTAGATAGAAAGCAGAACTGCCCCTTGTCAGTGCAAGTTCATATCAGTTGGTTCAAACCCAAATTATGGCCTAGAAAAAGGTGTCTCTAGTATCACACAAAAAACATCTCATAATGGGTAAAAGTAAAGAGCTTTCTCAAACCCTTCGCAACCTTATTGTTGCAAAATGATGGTGGTTACAGATGTATTTCTAAACTAGGCACTGTTGGGACCATAATCCGGAATGGGAAGGAACATAATTTCACCGTAAACTTACCATTAACCGGTGCTCCTTGAAAAATTTTTGAGAGAGAAGTGAAAAGAATTATCAGAAGAGTGGTCCAAGAACCAAAGACCATTTGTGGAGAGCTTCACAAAGACCTGGAATTGGCAGGTAGTGTACAATTGTTTCAAAGAAAACAAGTAATGGCCCACGAAACCTTCCAAGGTTTTAAGACTGTCTGTGTGGAAGAATGGGCCAAAATCACACCTGAGCAATGCGTGTGACTCATTTCTGCATATGGGAGGCGTCTTGAAGCTGTCATTGTTTTACAAAGTATTAAATAAATTTCAGTAAGTGAGTTTGATACTTTTTCCTGCACCATTTCACTATATTACACATAACTTAATTTCTGGACATCTATGCTTTGATTTCTTTGTATGTGTGGATTGCATGCTTCTGACATCTGTTGAAAATGTCATTTCAATACCACCTCTAGAATTATATGTAGCAAGAAAAATGTAGGTGTGGTCAATACTTATTTTACCCAGCGTATTACTTGTACAGAGATTAAACTTGTATTAGAGATTGTATTTATAAGAATAAGTTCTTATTTTGATAAAGTAATATTGCCATTAACAAATAGTAATGATAGCCAGTTAATACAGAGTCATAATATGGGTAGAAGTAGAAATGTGTGTCTGGCCATGTATTTATTGCCTTGGAATATCCTACATTGGGTATAGGTACAGGTACCTATACGGACCAATGACTGGTCCCTATAAGAAGAAATATTTTTCTTGAGATGGGGGTTAAGTTTAGGTCTAAGGTGTGAATGAAGTAATTGTTCATTCTTCATGCGTGTGTGTCTGCTGGCAGTAGACAGCTTTGTGAGACAGCTTTTTCCTGAGGCTCCTGCTCATTATCTTACCAAGTACTGATTTGATTCTGCAGACTCTGAGCCTGCAGCAGTAGTCTGATGATTCATATTGTGTTCTACACAATTTGTGCAAAGAGTAGATTAAAAACAATCAATTCACCAAGACCACCTTGACCCATAGCTAAATGAGCTATGTGGATGTGCTTAGCTTTTTTTTTTTATCAGAACTGCAGTGAATAAACACATTTGTCTCAGAAGCCCAGAAATATTTAAGAAGCCTAATTCTTAAATAAAGTAACATAACATGAACACATATCCATTTAAATGTAGTTAGACATTTAGCAGTGCAAGAAATAGAAATAAATAGTAAAAATGTTTTCCTAATGTATTCTTTTATCATAATGGAGAACATGTTAGGTTACATTTATGAGATATGAATTTCAGATTGACCTTTAAAACTGTATTTGAGAAGGTTTTGCCTGTTTATTATTCATCAGGTAAATTTCTTATCAGAGGAAGGTTAAATAAAGACTGTAAGAATTAGGAAAACATAACTCATTTAAACAAACTTTTGTTTTGCAGGTTTTTTAGGTGTTTTCCTGCCTCAACACCTGAACTGGATAAATGGTTGAATTCTAATCAATTCAGTTGTTGAATTCAACTCAATTCTGAAGCCATCCATGCAGAATTATTTTCCAAATATTTTCACTGTAGAAAACCTTAAATCATGTGACATCATCCTTAGAAACTTCCTGTGATTGGCAGTAACTTTTTACATCTTTCACATCTTATTTGGTTGATCTTTCTTTGACAATCTTTTTACTGTTTTACTTTATTAGTGTTCCCGTCCAGAAAACTCTAATCTCTTCTTGTTTTTAAACATTCCTGAACTTCTAGATGGTCAATGAATGAAATTGCAACTAGTAGTATGTTTCATTTTTACCATCTTCCTTCTCATGGAACATTTGATGGTTGGCTTATATTTCCCATACAGTTTTTGTGTTTCGATTTACACAGATCTGGTAAGGATGTCTTGATACAACAAAGAATACTGAAATAAAAAAAGGATGCTGTCTCCTTGGCTGTATTTCTGCCTCCGTTTTCAATCTTGAAGCATGCTAATGATCATTGCTCTGTCAGTCATTCCTACACCTCAAGGCTTCTTAGAAATGATACTGAATATTGTCCCTATTTAAATCAGACAGTACTACTTGTGCAAAACTTAACAAATCCCTCCTAAAAATCAGTGATATTTTTTTCCTTATGGTTTTGTTACAAAAATAGGAAAATTATGATACTTTAATAACATACATTTCATCTCTTGTTTTCATTTTTCTCTGTTTAGGAGATGAATCTATCAACTGCCTTCCCATTTCTTACGATCTACCACTCAGATGTCATCCACTACATGGTTCCATTGTCTCGTAACTGGGACTTCTTTGTGCCTGAAATGATAGAGGAGCTCACTACAACCAATAAAGACGAGGATTCAGATGAGGACAGAGGAACTGACATTACAGGTAAACTGTCAAATCTTTTCAGGATCTATCAGTCGTTGTATTGGGGAATAAAAAAACGTATAGCCTCAAGTAAAAAACTAGGCTTGTAATGTATTCTTGTATAACAGATCAGTATACAACAGATTTCTGCCTTTCTTAAGAAGCAAAAAGAGAAAATAAATGTGCCAACTTTTATTTTGTCTGACGACTCAACCTCAGTCCCTGATCACTGAAAACAGCTGACATAAGTCTATAATTGCTCGGTCATTACAGCTGTGTGTCTCAGCATCCTCTCTGCTACCATCACCTTCATGTGAAACTTTATATTATGCAATGTTGATTCTTCTAATGGACAGTTTACAAAAGAAAGAAAATAATATAGGAAAAAAGTGAAAAGAGGTGCACAGAAAGAGTCAGAGATATCACTTTACAAAAATAAAGTGACATCAGTGAGATAGCAACTGAGATGACTTACAGTAAAGTGCATTCTAAAGACAAATGCAGACGATTTGCCTTCTGTTCCATTGAATTGAAGGACGAAGGACTTGGAAGGATGTTAGGGAACAACAGAGAACAAAGAGCATGATGAAGAACATGTGGCCAGCAGGCAGGTCACCGAGATGGACAGTGGAATCTTTTTAACAGTTTAGGTTACTGGTTTTACACTAAATATAAACTCAATTTATCATATAAAGAGTTTAAAGCTTAAGGAGCTTCAATTAGGGAAGCAGCAAAGAATCCCAGCAATATCCAAAGCTCACATCATCATGGACTCCAAACACCTTGCTTGAATGGAATGGTTACAAGACGAATTTATTGTCTTCATTTAAATTATTTACGTATCAGTCTCGCAGCTTAGATATATTAAACTTACACAAACAAAACAAAGATTAGACTGAAACATATGCATTTACTGTGACAAACACACAGACTTCCCGGATGTTTTGATTTTAGCCTGAATGCTGACCTGCATTATGGAATAAGGTTATAAGAGCATCATGCTGTGGAGTTTCCTATCCTCAGCTGGGGCAGAAAAGACTGTTTTGCACTGATTGGAAGATATCTGGCATTAGATACAAAAGAAAATAATAATGAAAAAACAAAAACCGACTATATTGTTGACATCTATGAATCCTCCTGAAGGGATATTCAGTTCTCCAGCTGCTCACTGACACACACCAACACATCCTAGTCACAGCTAAGAAAGACCAGATAGTAAAAAGAAAAAGATAAGAATAAAAGAGTAAAAAACTAACAAGAAAAAAGTTGTTTGGATAAATGTTTATCGGTGAGTTTTTATAGATTTTTTTTATTGATTCCTTTTAATAATGCACTTTTAAGAATACATTCTATTGAGGTATTAGTTATTTGCACAGTTCTTGTAGCGACATAGCAAAACATTCCTGCAGCATTAACTACTTCAGAACGTGAATTTATGTTGACTTACAGAAATGTAGTGAAATCCTTTTCACACTTTTCAGAATTGTTTTCAGTAAAATAAAGAAGAAAGAAATTGGTCTATTGCTATCAAATTTACAATTGTGTAAAACCTGTTGTTGTTGTTTCTCATTCAACTGTAAAAAATACATTAAGGTTTTTCAATGCAAAAATTTGAATAAAGATAAAGGGTATGAATATTTACCTTCCTATGGAGAACCAATCCTTCCATTTTAAAAATATATAAAGATATAAATAAATTAGCTGGAAACATAATATAATATCACTGGCCAAACAATGGCTTGAAATGTTAGTGAGTGAGCCATTAAATGTAACAAACCTATAAAAAACTATATGAATTTAAAAATTGATCAATTATTTTGATATAATTATATATATATATATCTTTTATTTGAACTGTTCTACAAACCAGAATATTAAAGGTAAAATTGAAATAAATAACTAAATAAATATTTTTTTAATTTTATAATTTCATACAGCAAAAAAAGTATTTGTCATGACTTTTTTCATTCCTTGATATAAATCAACGAAATCAACTGCATTCTTTCATAACTACATGTACCTATATCTTAGACTTTTGTTTAGTTTCCCTGTTGTTTTTCCGGTGAGTCTTTACAACACATATTAGCCTCTTGGACTATTATAAACAATCAAGTGCAGTGATATTCTGCTAAGAGATATTTTACATCCTTGACTCATTTGATTTGAAGAAAAAAATATCCCTTCACGTTCACAGGTTTAATACGTCTTGTCAATATTCTTTTACAAATTTGTGTAAAACATTTTTACAAGTAAAAATCTAACACAATGCAGTATTAATGTAAGACACTATTACTATTACACTACACATGAGCTGTTTTTAAACCGCTGAGCCCATGCATGTTAATATAATCTTTGAGCCAGTGGATGTTTGTAGCCCAGGGGCTTGAATCTCTTACCCCAAAACAAGTTTGCATTTCATCTGCACAGTGCTGTTCCTAAAGTTATGCCTAAAACCTGTCCTAAATATTAGCTGGAAACTCACTACATGTTTGTAAATATCCCTCAAATGTCTGAATCAGTTTACATCTCTGCACAAAGCATTCACAATGCACAGCAGTAGTTGTTAATTCCTTAGTGCTGATTCATCAACAAAATATCCACACAAACTGCGTAAAAGCAAACGTATCTGGTTGCATTACTAATAACCCAAGTAGAAGTCATTTTAAAATTAAGTGTTAGGAGTTTTCACCACAAGCAAAACAATGAACACAACAAAAGAAGCAATCTGTTTTTAACAAAATTCCAGAGATCTTACCAGTGGATCTAAATGGGCCATTTCGTATTTTCCAATGATCAAATGCTGCTTTAGTTGTTGGGCCAACTTTTCCCTCTCGGTGCATCGACTGCCTCACTGGGTGACAAGTGTTGATCACTAACGGTATCAGTTTGTGCTATACTTAGATACCAAATAACTACTTTAAGACCAATAGTAATATTAATATCTTATATGTTAGGAATTAACCATTAGCATGCTAGGGTTGTTTCTCCCTGTAGTAGATGTCTACAGCTGCAAAGGCTACAATGCTGAAGGCACTAAGGTCCAAGAAAAAGGTGGAGGTATTTTCTTTAGTTGGAGAAAGGGAGGAGTATGGATTTCTTACAGCTGATATCCTCATCACAGTATCTATCAGTATTACCATTAAATCATTTTCTAACATTTCAAACACTTCTTGCTTATGTGAAATCTGCTTTTGTGAAATCTCAAAAAACAAAACATGAAGCTGCTCATATTACCTACTTTTTTATCTCGTCAGAGTGTTAGCCAGACACAGCTGCACCTGCATTATATACAGCCAGTGTTTTTAAAAATCAAAGCCTCTACTGTCACTCCTACAGCTTGCAAAATGGTGTTACTGGCCATGCTGTATGTTTGATCAACAGCACACATGATGTTTCTGAAGAAACTTCTGAGGGTTTTTCAGGAATATTCCTAAAGCAGTGAGTCTCTGTGTGACTGGCTGCAGCTCCCCCTTGTGTGTCGCCTGTGTTCACTTGAAGATCTCATAACAGCACACCTCTGTGTGTCTGGAAAAGGAATAAGGAAAGCAAAGAGCTTAGCTTAGCACAACATGTTTGATATTGATGCCTGTCGAAGACAGGTGCTAAGTTTATGAATCAGGAGAGCAAGGTTTGTTTTTCTTGTTCCTCAGACCAGGAACTGGAATTACAGTCAATCTAGAGTCCTGGGGATTTAAGTGAAATAATTCAGTTTTTCTGGAAAGTGAAACAAAACAAGACACTGTGTAAAGGAAGACTGAAAGAATCAAAGAGTTTGAATACGTCATTAATAGGAATGACCAGGGTTGGAGTTTGGATCCACCTTTATGGACGTGATGAAATATAGTAAAGTGAAAGCCTGCAGGTTTTTTGCTGGTTTAAAACTGAGAAAATATAATTTTATTTCTGAAAATGATTCAGTTTAGTAATTTTATAATTGGATTCAATTAATTCATAAAGCTTTCTGTTTAATACCCCAATAGGTTAATCAGATTCCAACAGAGTTTAAATTTCAAGTAAATATACAGGGTGGAGAAAATAAACTCACTACTTTGCTCTTTTCACACAGAAAGGTGCACTAAAACCACATTTCATCTCTATTTGTTATTTAATAGTATAGAATTTGTTCAACATTTTAATTGTACATCATATGAGTTGATGTTCAGTAATTCTAGAACAACGCAATGACATGGACATTTCAAAGTGCTTTACATGAATTTGATAATGGATAGAAAAAAAGAAATAAAAACAGAATATATGTCCCAAAACATTTTTTTTATTTCCAAAATGTTTTAGTTGAGCATTCTCTCTGAAGGTAGAGGAAGTTGCAAGGTGAATGCAAGACTTTATTTCCTCAAAGTTTTTCAGTTGCTGCTTAACACACTGTCTCTGCTAGAGTAGTAGTAGTTCTTATTTCATTTAAATGGAAACAAACATGTTCTATAATGACACCACACCAAAGAACAAGATTTGGATTTAATATTAGAAAGGACAGACAGGGAGCATTCTCTCTGTATAACAGGTATAAAAACCTAATTTTAAGGATTTAAGGTATTTGGCCACCATTTTATGGCTAACAATTATAACATGACTGATTAGCTTTTATTTAAAACATCATCTTTATTGAACTGATAAGCTGAGGTGGGTCATAACTAGTTACATTTTTACTTCGTCAGTAAAAATCATGTAAGCAACTTTTTGCAAGTTCTGTTTCCCACAAGAACAACTTTCAGCTTCCCTCTCACCTTTGCCGATGGATGATGCTTCTTTATTTTACACATCATTTCTGTCTGTGTTTCTATTTTTTTTTCTACCTTCCAGCAGGTCCAGCAGATTCCAAAACAGCTTCTTCCCCACCACCATCAGACAGCTGAATTTTTGGGGGAAAAACCTGAAAAAGAAAAAAACAAAACCCAAAAAACTGAAAGTTGAAAAAAAAAATCATGTCACAGTCTCTGTATTAAACTGACAATATCATTGTGTGTGGGGTTTTTTTTTCTTCCACACTGTTTAAGTTAAGTTCTCACAGCAGCAAAGCTGTGAGATCCCTTATAAAGCTTTTTATTTTATTTTTCCTCTGGTCATTATGAAGCCTGGAGGTTGTTTTGCTGCTTTTATGTTTTTACAAGCTCTTATTCACTAGTCGAGAAACAACATTTCACACATTAGCTGCATTCACACTTCTGGGCTCAAACAAGGTAACACTACTTGGGTTCTGCTTTGCAGCTAATTTTGCTATTTATTACCTTTTTATCAAGTCAGAGACTGTTTATTTCCCTTGGTATAAAATGCCCTGCCTAAATACAGACTAAACAATATAGATCTTATATCAGCTGAAAGGTTTGAAGCTCTTAAACCTTATTTTTAAGAATTTTGTATTCCTGCTTTAGATGCCAGATTTTCCTTGTGTTTCACCTGGAGACCCTCTTCAACAAGAGGTAACCTTCTCAGGTCCAGGGAGATTTGTCAGGCTGAGAGCTCCAGTGGCACAGAGTGATGCTTATGGATTCCTGGAAGGGACCACGGAGATTGTTTCAACCCTGTCTTTCACTCCTTTGTCTGTCTTTGTCCTGATGGTGGAGCAATATGGTTCAGGATTTTTCTTTTTCGTCTATAGGCTTTACAATTAAGCTGCATGAAACCAAACCACGGGCAACCAAAAAAGAAGGAGAGCCAAAATCAATCCAGCAGAAAATGGGAATACAACCAGGCTTATCATAATTACCTGAAATGGAAAACATTTTGGTTCTGTACATATTCCCATCCAGTACAATACAACAGAAAATCTCTCCTTGTCCTGTTTCTTACTTGCCATGGACTACAAAAAAAAGCTAACATTCTATGGCTGGGCAATTAATCAATAAAATCTATCAGTCCAATTTTTGGTTTTTGGAATAGAGTCTTTAGAAAATCTAGAATTTTTTTTTACTAATGCTCTTCCTGTCCTTCCATAGCTCAATGTGACATCAGTTTGTCACTTTTTGTTCTTAGATTTCTGCTGATAAACTGGCCCACTGTTTGGTAACACAAGCTTTAAACGTTTAGTTTATGTTTTCATTGTGGTAAAATCATAATTGTTTTAAGTATGTTTTACAGGTTGAATTTCATTGCCCTTTAAATTAGGTTCACTTCCACTAGTGGATTTCTGAAATCATAGCTAGTTTATGAAAGTAATATACTTCTATTGTTATTATGAATTCTAAGTGAGAAAAGAATCCTGAAAATAACTTTGTGATGAGATAAGGCCATAATGTTTTCCTCACTAACCTCACTAATAATATATTTCATTAAAATGCTTACAACTTTAAAGAACCTTCTGTAGGAGTATTTAAAATGACTGTAATGTAAGAGTTGCTTTTCAATAATTTAGGATTTAGTTGCTTTGATGTATTTTTGTGTGATAAAAGGTTGCAGGTTTTTACATGTGCAGAAACATACCATAACATGTAAAGTTTTTATTTTTCTAATTTTCTAAAGTGACTATTACAATACAGGAGTTTTCAATCAATAAGAATGTTACTAAAAACTGGAATAAATTTTAATGCTTTGGTTTATAACCTGAAGTACATTCAATATAGAGAATATACCATTTATTTTAAGTGTTTTTTGTTTTTATTTTTGACAGTTGTATAGCTAATAAAGGTCCTAAATTTTGTAACTAAGACAATATATTTAGGACAAAAAATGTAATATACAAAAATGTTATGTTATGGCTACCACCTGGCCTAAACAACAATATGGCAGAATTGATATATATTTATTTAGATTTTTGCAAGGCAGAGGCTATAACTGTAACTCTTGAACTAGAGGTAACATACCGAATGTTGTTTTAGAAATTTAAGATAAGTCTTGAGGATAAAGAAGGGAAACAATGTTGCAGCTATGTTTGCTGCACGTATGTGTGGCGCAGAAACTACACAAGCAGATACAACTTCTAAGCTTTTCTCCCCATACCTGATATACTGTCCCACCTTGGGGAGGTGTTTACAACAAGCTTACAAGACCACACATGTAAAAGTGAAAAACACATCTGTTTCCAACATTTTCAAAGCCTCTTAATGTCATCCAAGTGGCAATAATTTCTGTCTGCTTCCCATAGTGATATTAAGGGGCCAAATCATAAGATGTCTGTAGAAATTTGCATTTATGTACCCTCACCAGTAGCTGTCCACGAAGTTACATATCTCCTGCTAATGTGGTGCAAAAATTCAGGCCGTGCCACCACTACACAAAGGGGCTAAGGTGAATTGGGGTGCCTTGCTGGTGTCTCTCCACTGCATTTTATCAGGTCCAAAGTCAATACAGCCAGGACATTAGAGTGCCCTCCAAGCTTCCTAAGATGTATATGTATATGATATTAAGATGCTAATGTATTTATCCCAACCACACTTTGCTCCTGCTTATACTGAGAAAAGTATCAATATCAGATTAGACTACTGGTTACAATGGTGCTTAATTTATACTTTTTTTGTTTTCAACTTAAAGTGTAATCAGTTAAGAAGTCAGGATACTGTGTTAGAGAGCCTCAGTATGCTGGTTTTATTTCTGTGAATTTTGTTGCCTCAGACACAACTGAGCTTACAGTACTTAATGGAAGGCAGATCAATCAGTGAAGCTAAGCTCAGCCTGACAAGCCAGCTGTGGAAATCTCACTTCACCACCTGGGAAAGCCTTCTGCTATCCACTGTCCACATTATAGACTGCTTCTGAGTTCTGCTGTGTCCAGAAGGAAAACCTAAACACTTCCAGAAAAAAAAAAAAAACAGCATGTTTACATGATCCGGGATCAATGCAGTGGCTGTTTTGCTGCTTGATGATGGTTCCTTTAGGTTTTAAAGCTGAACTATGGGGTTTATTTAACAAGTTTTCAGTCAGTCGTTAATATTGCAAAAAAAAAAAATAAATAATAATAATTTCTCAACTGTAGTAATTTTATTGAAAAAAATACAGGTTAAATGTGAAATTGCAATTAGTACAAAACAGCCTAGCATATATCTGCAATGCAGCAATAACAAAATCAATCAGTTCAACATTGCCCAGCAGCTGTAGGTAATAAATGTGGTCGTGTTAAAATCATGGCTTTATCAACTAAGATGAGAAACATAAGTTTTTGTTTTTTGCAGCTTCCCACCAATTGAATCCAGATTGGATGAAATGTCTTATTCAGCATCTACACTATTGATTGAGAGGCAGCCGTTTTAATGCTTTCTGTAAATCTTTTAAAAAAGATCATCCGTTCAAGCCTAGGTTAGGTGATGAAGGATTTAGCTTAAGCTCTTTACATTAGTTAAAAATAAGATTTAAAATGCAGCATGATGTTCAAGCCGCTGCTGTCGTTCAGATGATTCTACAAGACCTTCTAGGTTTTTGAAAGCTCACATTGATGTCACATAGACAGAGTTTAGTCTGTCTCATGTAAGCTGCGTGGGCTCTCATAATTGAACCAATAAATATGGCACCCAACAACACGTTGCTTTAAATGACATTTTATGGTTTGAGTTATTAAACTCGCTGAAAACAGTTTATAGAAGTGTTCTTTAAAGACAACTCATATTTTTGACAGAGATTCAGTCCCTGAGATTGTTCTTGTGATTTTTTTATTTTGATGCATCTGTAATGAGTCTCTCATTCAGTTTGAAATTTACACTAAATGCCTCTACAGACTGGATGCCAACTGCAGGGTTGCACAACCTACCCTGAATTGAAAGCCAGTATGAGCAAACCTATGACAAACGCAGGATAGTTTTAACTGATACATGGTGAAGCACAATGTTACATGAGGCATTTGATCAGCAAACCTTAAGGCAAACGATACAGGAAACATTATTTCTACATCCAATCAGGAAAGTTATTTCAAGGCAGCAACAGAAATCAACATTAAATCCCACGCTTTCCACAGAGGAAGAATAATTAGGGGCACAATCAAGCTGGCAAAGAGTGAAGTTGTGTCTGAGGCCTTTGGCACATAGAAAAACAGGTGAGTGGAAGCCGTAAGTTAACGAGAAGGTGAAAATCTGAAGCAAGTTTTTATTACTAATATTCAGGTTCTGTATTTGTAGGACATACCTGCATATTGCTGTAAGATGTAGATATTGCCTCATGCTGTCATCATAAATAAATCAACTTTAAAAAATGTAAGTGTGACAAAAAAAAACAGTGGTGCAGATGAACAACCAGTAACTGGATGTTTTTTTTTGTCATGTTCAGCTACTGATATGTCCATCTTTTGCATTTTTCAAGACTTTTTGTTCCACCCTCTAAGTACTTTGGGTAAAGTGTGTCTGAATGACATGTTTCTCTCTGACGACCTTCAAAGTGCAAAATTAATGTGAGCCTTCACTCTGATGATGATGATGATGATGATACAGATTCTTGATTTAAAGAATTTTAAACCATGGAAAATATATGACAGAAAATGTTTTTAAAACCATGACAATTTAGAATTTTGGCATAATTTGCTCATGGTAACCAACCCCTATCTTAAAAAAAAAAAAAAAAAAAAAACATTTACAGCCATGTTTCAAGATATAACCCTTCATACACATTAGCAGATGCAAACAAATGCTGCTTAACACAGAAAACCCCTCTATGAGAATCACTAACAGCCCCTTCTCCCCCTTGCTGTTCATAAACAACATGTCCCATCTAATTTAGGAACTCTTAATTTCTGTTTATCCATTTCATCTTGTACTTATTTCAACATCCACTCAAACTCTGATTCTCCAAACTCTCACCATGTCTCAGCTGTTTCAGTGCCTAATTGCCTCCTTAAAATCTCCTCTTCTCTGTTTCAGCAGTTTGAAGAACAGGACCTTGATTCACTGCTAATAATCCCATCGGGCCCAATTTAGCAACTAATTTAAGCAAATGTTTTCCAAAAGACTTCCGCAGCCTTCTACCACTGTACTACTTCTAGGTTGTGCACGCTGTTTTTAAAGGTACTGAAGTTGTCCAATTTGCCGAGCTGGTGTCCTAAAGAAATTAGCCTCAAAAGACCAATTAAAATACCTAAAAATCCTTAGATTTTAAAGTGACTTATATTCTACAATGAGTCTCAATGGAACTAGTAAGCCACATCACAATATAACACATCCACATACTGTTAAAACCAAAATAACCAACAAAAATCATATTCCCACTATACTGCTTGTTCTTAGACCTCCTCCTACAGGATTTGTTTGAACTTGCAACCTAATCAGCAGATATTAAAAATAACCTAAATAAAGTTAACATGTGCTCTGCAGGAAGGATCACATCTGCTGAACGTGATAATTGGATTGGTGGAGATTAAGACAAAAAAAAAAAAAAAATGCTGACCTTAAGAAGCATCTTTGAGACTCCGTCTTTATTGTATTTCTGACTCTATGATGCATTTCAATGATATTCAGTGCAAACCTTTGCCTGATGGTTATTAAAGTGTAAAAGCAGGTGAAGGATGAGCCTGGTGTCCGACAGGAGAGCAAAGTCGAGTTAGGATTTACCCGTCAAACGCATTCAATGTCAAGTCACAGAACAGCATGGTTGACATCACAATATATTGATGCATCTAAGTACAATTGAAAAGACAGGATGATAAGGAACACTTATATTTATCTTAGCTTAAACAGCTGCTAATGAATGTGACGGAAACATGTTTTTTGTTTTGCTTTTCTTTACTCCCCTTTCTTCCACTCCTCTCTCTCTACTCTGAGACCATTGGAGGTGTGATCACTCTGAGATATTTGTTGTGTAGGTGGCAGTTATGATGTGCTCCTTACATTTTCCGGAGTTGACACCTACTCTACTTTCATTTGCAATTTTAGAAAGACTTCCTGTTTGCTCTCTTATTTGTCAGTTTAACTCTGCTTGCATCTCTCCAGGCCATGAATTTGTTGGACACCGTTTATTTTGAACTTCCAGTTCATTTTCTATTCTGTCAACTCTTTTGCAGTTTTCCAGCTGTGCATTTCTACAATAACAATCTGGACTAATCACTTAGATGAAAAGGGACCTTTCGTTAAGGGTTATGAATAATGATGGGCTCGCTGTGATGTTTAGATCAAAGGCCAGAAAAATTTAGGTTGAGATGGAAAGCATTAGTAAACTGATCATGCTGGAGAGGAAATTTCGATCTATTAAGCAAATGGCTGCTCTCTGTGGTTACAGATAAGCAGTGTTCTGTAGACAAGCATAGCTGCAGTCACCCGTAGAAAATGAAACGTGCAATAATGATTGAGGTGAAAAAAATCTCATTAATGAGTCCTCTGGGACTTTTTAAAGAACATCTTTTTGACTAAGTGTGCTCATCTGTTTTCTCTGTACTTAACTTATTAAATGCATTCTTCTACTAAAGTGTCTTGCAAAAAATGTTAATACCCCTTAAATGGCTTCATAATGTCTTATATTACAGTTTTAAGTGTGGCATGCTTTTTTTCCTAGGTTCTTGTTTCTGTCCATATTCTTGTAGTCTTCGACCAGTTTTGCACACATAAGGACTTAAATATTTGTGATCTCTTTGTTACATAACTCCTCAAGCTTATTCATATGTTACCTGGAGTATCTGTCTGTGAACATCAAGTTTCAGGGCATTAATATATATTGTTTCAAACCACTTCTGTTACATCTTTGGCTTTTAATTTTAAATTGTCCTGCTGGTATGTGAACCCCCCCCCCCCCCCCAGTCTAGAGTCCTTTCCATTTATTTTTCCTTCTAGATTTTAAGGGTCAGTCATGTTAGGTTTACAGTTGTTTTATTCTCTCTGGCAGAATTCAATCTCAGCTCCCGAGAAAGGGTTAGGGTTAATATATATATATATATTTTTTTTTTTTCTTATTTATAAGAGTTGCAGTTTAATGGGCAACAAATACAGATGCACTCCACACTTCTCAGATCAATGTTTATGAATATTCTGTAAACCTTGTGTTATTGTCCTTCTTCTCTGCAGTTAAGCTCAGCTTTATGTTTACCCATCATATAAATCATAGCATATAATCCCAAACAATGAATTGAAGTTTTTATCAATAACATGATGAAACATAAAAGCTATTCTTCAGCTCCCTCTAAATGGTTTTAATTTTTCAAAAACCAATATCTATACCTATTTTATTCTTGCTTTAATACAGATGCTATTGTATGCATTCATTTAATTTTTTTAAGAGAATTGCCTTTCCAGGCATGTTTGGTCAGAAATAAATCATGCGTTCAGAATTTCATGGCAATTAGACACCCATGGTCCTATTCTAATAAATACTGACATTTTATCTTTGTCCAAAGGTCAATGACTAATTTATCACATCTACTTGATAAATTGGAAAAAATTTCCTGGTTCAAGAAAACTGAAATTAGCTTGCATCGCCTCTTCTCGTGTCAGTTTTTAATTAGATCTTTATTTCACTTTCTAACATTGATCAAATTTAATTCCTCTCTCTTTATTTATTTATTTATTTTTTTGTTGTCGCAGGTGCAGATTCCCACAGTGATGTAAGCTCAGTAAGCGGTGGTGCATCATGGGACAGCAGAGAGACATCCTTGGCAGCATCCATGGCCGCATCTCTGGCCTCCTCTCTGCCCCTGAGAGACATAATGGACCCAAATGAAGATGGTAGGCCAATGGAGCACAGTGACAGAGGTTCAAATGACTCTGTGGACAGTGGCTCCTCCTTTGAAGAACTTGACATGGACCAGGAAGAACTGGATGGGGGACAAGAGACAGAAGACGGAAAGGAGAAAGAAGAAGCAGCTGGAGAAGAGGAGAAGAAGAAAGTTCTTGGAGGAGGAGATGAGCAGGAAGGATGCTGAAATAATAAGGGACATAGCCATGTGACTGGCATGCTAGAGTTTCCCAGCTGTGCCGTTGTTGGTTATATTTTAAATAAAGTCGTTGGTGGATATAAAGCTCTTCATGGTCTGACTAACACCTAATTTTTCTGCATCTTCTAATAAAGCCTGCACTTTTTCTTTTGCATAATCTCAGATTTTAGAAGTAAGCCTGATTGCATGTTTAAATGCTACTAAGACCGAGTTTAAAACCTCTTGATCTGCAGCAGCATGTGTTTTGATTTCAGAGAAGATGAGCATATTGGTTTTTGACTCCTGGCTTAAGATCCAGGTTCTAAAGACATTTCTGAAAGACTTTTGGAAGATTTAAACCAAGAATGGTTGATTTGAGGTGTATATCAGGTGCACCTGCTGCTGTAGGGGTTAGACGTGATACAGTCTTTTTCAATTCTAATGAAAGAAGTTTTAAAATCTGAGACAATTAATCTGCTTATTTTAATCTATTGGGTTTATATCTTGAAATTTAACCAAGTTAGCAAATTCCTTTGTGAGTGTAAAGGAAACCTTTTTTTTCAGTCTGTTTAGATAATTGTTTTTAAATACAAATTGTCTTTCTATACTTGGATTATTAACCTACGAAGTATATTTTCTCCTTGCTGTCGCCAAAATTCACCTGCTATCAGAAACTAGTTGTTACCTCTTTGTAAATGGATATTGTACTGGAATTGTAGAGATGTATTGCCATGTTAGCACCCCATGTTGAATAAAATCTTC
This sequence comes from Cyprinodon variegatus, assembly GCF_000732505.1. Classification (NCBI taxonomy): domain Eukaryota; kingdom Metazoa; phylum Chordata; class Actinopteri; order Cyprinodontiformes; family Cyprinodontidae; genus Cyprinodon; species Cyprinodon variegatus. Next base: position 401,753 of record NW_015150873.1, on the reverse strand, counting down.
AAATGGAAAGTTTACCTCGAGATAATAATTAAATTCTCTCACTCTCCCCCCCCCCCCCTCTCTCACACACACACACACACACACACACACACACACACACACACACACACAC
>NW_015150873.1:390462-401558 GCF_000732505.1 Cyprinodon variegatus | reverse complement strand
ACACAGCTTCTTCCCACAGTGTGGTTTGATTTCCACTGAAACAGGCACATAATTTCTTCTCCTGTCTGAGGAAATTCTTATTTATCTGCTTCTGAGCAGTTGCAGGAGATGTATCAGAGTGGGTGGCAGAATTTTTCACAGGACACAGACGAGTAAGCCAGCTGCTCATAAGTTATTAAGTTGACTCTTGGAAGCGATGGGTTTTCAAGGTGTCCCAATAAAATGATTGCTAGTATCCCTGTTTTGTTTGGACTCGGATAAGAAAACAGAAGTTGAACAGAATCACTACTCCTCAAAGCAGAAAGTGATTCATTAACTCTTAACTTGATTCATGACTTAATTATTAAACACAGTCCATCCGTGTATTATATAATGTCAGCTCTACAACAAGATATGGCAAACACTATAAAAACTTTTTTGGCTATGATCATACATTGGATACATTATAAAACTGTTCCTAACATAATTTTCATTTGCAAAAAGCGAGAATCATGAGGGTTTATTTTTCTTCAAGTACATTTTTATTTAGGGTAGAAGTTCAGCCCAATCCTCATGACAAACTGAGTCAGGGTTGTAAAGCACCTTGCTTTGGCACATCGTTTCAGAAATAATCACAGGCTGTGTTTGTACAGCTCTAGATTCCCTCTGGATAATTCCTTATGTTCTTTAACTGACATCTTCAAAAAGACTTCATTTATGTTTTTCTTGCATTCAGCTGTGAGGCAAAGATCCTGTGTCCTTTTTAAAAACAATAATATTGCTCTATGTTCCCTTGCTGTTTTTACACACTTAATGGTTTCAAATGAAGAAAAAGGCACAGTTGGGCATATGCCATTTTCACTATCTATGTATGTATATATATATATATATATATATATATATATATATATATATATATATATATTTTTTTTTTTTTTTTTTTCTTAAATATCTGAAAGTATTTAAGAATTTTACCAAAGTTTAATAGGATTTAAGTGGATTCTGGTTCTGAGAAATGTTTTCTATTATCCTACTAGTTTTAAAAAAAGAATTTGACTTATAAAATAGATATTTAGTCTGATTTAAGATCAATGGACTAAAGTGTGCAAATATCTACTTTCATAGATAGATAAATTGATACATTTAAAGAACCCATCATTGTAGTTTAGTTCAGGTTTGATTTTCTTTTTGTTGTTATTAGTAAATGCCGCTACTGTAAATCCTATTTGTACCAACCTAGAATACAAGCCCATTAGGATCAAAAACTACTTGTAGTTTGTTTTATTCAGTAGATATTATGCATTAAAGGAGCAAATATTTATAAATCAGTATTTCTTGTCAGGCTTTGACATTGGATATATAAATCTGATCTTATAAACAGAGAATATGTTGCAGTCAAATTTTTTATTTGAGTCAAAGCTTCCATCCTAATGCCACTCTAAAGTGGAGCAGCTGAGGAAAAAGAATGTAGGTAACTGTTTACAAAAGGCTGACTATTTATAAAGTGCAGCACAGTTAGATACTGTAGGTACTAAGTAACATAGTGCTTTAGAATCCCCTCATTGCTTATTTTACTTCCTTCTGGAATCTCAGCAGTTGTGGGAAAAACAGAATTTATAAACAAGCAAAATTTCAGCATTTTTCAATAAACCAGCAATTTTTTACGCCTTGCAAGGATGAGAAAAGGTTACAGAATAAGTGACCCAGTAGGGATCCAATCATGGCTATGCCCAACAGAGGGAAAAACTTGTTTTAATACAATCTGAATGACAATGTCGCCTTCAAGAGTCTCTCTCTTTCTCTGCCAACTCTCTGAAAAACCAAGCAGGGCTCATCATAAACAGGCTTTCAACTGTGTAGGTTACATTGGATATGTTTTTTTTTAACTATGCATAATCTTAATATGAAAAAAAAAGCTGTACATTTTAATTGACATAAAGCTAGTTGTATTTCCAGTTTATTTGTTTTAAATTGGAATATGTTCTCTCTACTGTCACTGCATGCTTGTTCAGGGGAAAGGAGGGTTACCAGCAAAGAGTCACTTTTTTAGTGGCTGTTAATTTGGTCACAAAAAAGTTGATTGGTTCTGTGATCGTTACAGTCTGCTCAATTTCCAAAGGCCTATAGACTTTTACCAATTAGTGTTAAATTAGCTGCTGGTTCTAACTGTATTGAATTGTTATTAATATTAGAAGGAGCTATGTAGACTCTGGACTGAAATCAAATGTTTTGGCTTAAATCAAATCTAAACCAAGTAGGATTTTTTAAGGTTGGTTGTGTTTTTTTCACCTTACAAAGTGTCTTGTTAAGACATCATTTTGACCTGGTGTTACATATAAATAAACTAGAATAGACAAGAGTAGAGCTAATTGCCCTAACTGGATTTTGTGCTGTGGCATCCTTTCAGGCCAATATTATTTTAAAGGCCAGCTCAATTAGTTTTGTATGGTGATTAATGACCACATTGATAAAATATTCTTCACAGTGAGTCATATGCTCACAGTTGAGAAAGATCAGAACAAACTCAGATTCAACTGGAACTGGCTAAGAAAAAATAAATTAAAAAGTATATATATATATATATATACATTGTTATATATATCTAGAATAGGTGTCAAAAGTACTCATATGCTTTACTTAAGTAAAAGCACAAACTATTAAAGTATTTGTTGAAGCGCGGCCATTATTCTGCCCTTTGTGGACTTCTGTTAAAGTTTCTTTTTAGGTTTGCAGTTACACATTGATTTATGTCATTCTGGATCTTGTTGGTCTTTGGTTTCTTTTCGATTTTTTGACATATTTAAGCAGTGTTATATTGTTTGAGTTACTCTCTGTTTCCCCCTTGTGCCAGTCTCCTTTTCCCTAGTTCCCTTCTAGTTATTTCTCTCCATACCTGCTCCCCATCAGCTGATTATCCCATTCTTTGTTCTGTCTCCCATTATACACCTCCTGCGCGGTTCCTTATAGCTGTATTCTCTCTATTACTTTGATCCGGTAAGTTTCACTGAGCGTCTCCTACATTTTAATTCCAGAGTTCCTTGCCTGTTGTTTCTGGATTATTTGCTTCTGTACTATCAACATCTTAACTAAATCTGCACAAAATCATCTCTGCCTCCTCTACTCTGCATTTGGGTCCACAACAACATCCAGCAACTCTGAGAGTTTCTTTCTTCAAGTAAAAGTGAAAAAGTAAAGATGTCACAGTTCACTTAAATACAAAACTAAAAGATGTTTTTTTTTACACTTTTTAAATGTATATTGTCTTCTACTGTCTACTGTGTTGATAAAGAAAACTTAAAGTTTGTACTGAATTCAAATTTCTGACAGGATAACATAGATTGAACACAACACAATTGTATAAACAACTGAACACCTTTAGAGCTTTGGTTTATTGCAGCAGTTTAACTTAAAACAGAAATAAAGTTGAAATAGAACTTGATTCATAATCAACACATGAATTAAAAATCGAACCAATGAGAATAGAGAGGGAATGTCTTGTTTCTCATAATCTTATCTTATAATCTGGTCGATCATCTGCAATGTTTTCCAGCTCCATGTCTTCATTCTTGTTGAAACCAATATTTTTCTATAAAGAAATTGGGCTTCATGTGGAGAGATAGTCTTAGGCTCTTGATTTTCCCTCTGTTTTGTTAGGGTAAATAATTATTGAAGTAAGGAGTCACTTTTGATAAAGTAAGGAACAGAAAGCACAGATATTTGTGTTCAAAGGTAAGAAGTGAAAGTAAAACCTCAGAAAAATAAATAAAAAAACAGATACCCCTAAAAAGTTACTTAAGTACAGTAATGATTGTATTAATACTTAGTTATATAACACCTCTAATGATCAAATAGAAATGCAGTTGCAGGTTTCGAAACATCGCAACACTGCAGTTGTTTCTCGGGTAACCAGCCACTGGTAATGTTTTACCTGCTTTGTCTCTTTTTGCAGAGGGGTAAAGAGCCTGCAGGAATGGATGTCCTGATCATACCTCTCAGTTATGTATAAGTCAGGCTCCCCCAACCTCTGTCCAGAAGCAAGCACAAACATCATTTTCGATGAGGGACCACTGTTAACAGCGGGTCAGCAACTGATTTAATTAATAGTGAATCTCACATGGGTGTCATGCAGCTTCACAGGAAAGCTGATTATTGCTTTCCCGTGGTGTTGATTATTAATCTGTAGAACCTCACAAAACAAAGTATGCCCCTTTAAGTTATTTGCATTTTGCCACACTGCAACCACAAACTTCAGTATAGTTAATAAGCTTTTTATATGGTAGACCAATACATAGAAGAAAGTTATCGAAAAGTGAAGGGGAAGTGGTGCATGACTTTAACATATACTTTTAGAAATAAAAATCCAGAAAATACATCTGTTTCCAATAACCTTTAATATGATAAGGCTGGAGTGAAAGAACAAAAATCTTGCAAGTCAATAACTGGATGCAATTCACTGATTTTCCGTGACAGAAACTTTTAACCAATCAGCCCATTGTCTATTTAAAGTGCCTTGAGATGACGTGTTGTGGATTGGCGCTATATAAATAAACTGAATAAAACAGGGGTATTCAATGTTTTCCAGGCTATAAGGACCCCCAAACTGATGGCAAGATGGAGCAGGGACCCCCTAATTATATGTATTGTATGAAATTGTGTTTTATCAAACTGGTCCTTTAGTCAATATATTACAAATGGAGCAATGTAACAAAAGTAATTTCGCCCTGGGATCATTAAAGTATTTCTGATTCTGATTCCTGGTTGATGGGACAGGTGTTGTGAATGAAACAGTGCCCAGCTCTAATGAGCTCCTGTGTGTCGCTGAATGTGTGCATTGATGACTGAAAGACATCTTCTGCCTCCATTTATGTTTTCTACAGTGTGTTGAATTCATTTAATGTGTATTTAAAGACATTTTAATTAGTGGAAAAAAGGGGGAATATAAAAAAAAGTCTAATCAGCCAAAACTTTCATGACCCCCATGCAGTACGTACCTGTTGAAGACCTGTTGAAGAAAGAGCTCTACACAAATGACATTGGGTCTGTGTGGCAGAGCGCTGTCACTGAAAACCACCTCGAGAAGCACACTCTCCCTAAACAGTAACAGGGCAGTGGCACCATCAACCAGTTGGACTCTTTGCTCGAGTGCACACAGAAAAGTTGCTTAGAGTTTAAGTGAGAAAAAGGAGTTAGAAAAGGGAACTCTTAGAGAAAAATCTTACTTAGGCCTTCGGGAGATTACTGCCTAAAGCTGTAAAAAAGTGCCAACAAGTAATGTATCAGATGGGCTAAATTCAAATGAACAACAACACTTTTCAGATTTTTTTCTGTAAAAAATTTAAATCATGTACTTTAAAATTGCTCATCGATTTGTGTTATGAAATCCTAATAAAATGAATTGAATCTGTGCATGTAAAATCTCTGAATAATAATCCAAATAAAACAAAAGGTCTTTCAACACACACGTTTAGTGCTGTATCTGAAGCTGGCAAACGCATGGGAATGGGGAAGGGTCTCAGTTGTCTCTGCTCATCATGGTATTATCCGGGACAGACCTCACACTCTTCATGTTCTTTGCCAGAACTTGTCTTCTGCATAACAAACACATTTACACCGCTGTCAATAACGAGTCTCTAAAGAGTAATTGTTGTTAACTTGTGGCCTCCTCCCCTCAACTTCTTCCACAAATAGGGGCTGATTCTGAAAGACTCTCATTTCCAGGTGCAGTCCAAGACTTCTCAAAATGAAAAGCTCCTCAAAGAAGAACCATTACGCTCTCAGGCTGACTTCATTTGTAGGGCTGCTCCTTCATAGGGAAATGTTTGTCACTTGTTAAAACCTTGTTAGATTTAAGGCTTCCCAACCAGTTTAAAAAATACAATTGTGAGTTACCAGATATTTTACAGGCAAATAATGTTAAATCTAACTTTGTGAAAATCTGCTACTTTTAGCAAGTGCTAAGTTACAAAATGTGATAGATTATAAATGTGATTAAAAATCCCATAGATTTATTTTATATTTATGATCTCTCATGCATTAGTTACAGTAAAGTAAACGCCCTGTTTTGCAGGTTGAAGCAGTGGGCGTCTGTTGCATTTGCTTCTCGTGCGCCGAAGAAATGTGACTTTTGAAGCGCTCTTGGCAGGAACGGCACCTCCAGGAATCCAGCAGCGCTCTCCCTGTTGGTGATAGTGCGGGGAGGTTGTTTTTCAGTACCACGGACAGCTCCTGGCGGGCGGTACGCGCCTCAAACTTGAAACGGCAGAAACACTCGCTTCCCATCTTTTACTCATTCATCTGACTCCAGTTTAATCCACTTGTTTTGAGACTAACAAGACAAAAAGCACTGCGGAGGACATGCGTTAGGTGTGCACTGTGTATGCCCAGCACAACAGCTCTGGTAACGGAGGATCCCCGCGCAGGTAAGAAGATGACAGAAATTATGGGTTTGTTAGTTTATTTCTGAACTTCAACTAATTATTTGCCGAGGACATAGCCACTTTTAATTGATATGATTAATTCACTTCGTTATTGTCTCTGCTAGAATACCATTCTAAAATCTAATTAATATAATAATCATACATCGAGGGATACAGAATTTAGTAATATATGAGTTAAGGGGATATATATATATATACATATATATACATATGAGTGTGCGTGTGGGTGGGTGTACAGTGCTAAAACTATTCACTTCCCTTTTCTAAATCTTCTTTATGTTTTGTTTTATCGTTATATCTCTCCCTCCAGCCATGTCTAATATCTGCACAGCCTTGCAAATGTGCGTTGCTGCAGAAAACAACAAGCAACAAACGCGACGCAGAACCGCCGTTTACCCTGGCATCTCCTTTGTCGCTCATTTACTTTAAATACACATAAAGATGTGATCAAAAGACTTAAACACTTTCTGAAGGATATTTAGATAGTTTAGATACTGTTTGGGTTTAAGGCGATTTTTATGAATAAAACCATTTCAGTCTTTTAATAATTTTGCATGTTTTTTCGTTGAGTTGCACGTTTGAATGAAGCCAATTAAAGTGCCATCACTCTAGGTTATCATCTCGGATGTGTAAATTAGAATCATAAAAGTGATGAGCGACTCCTGTTGTAAGCCTACATTTTAAATGAATGTGAAGATGCCTAGTTGCAGGTATTTTAGAGTTTGCACTTAATTAGTATTGTGCAAGGCTATCAATGTTGATACAATGTGTTGCTGAGAATTCCTTCACTCCCAATGGTATCATTGCTGCATGTTCAGCACATGAAAAGCTCAGATTGCTCTCTAATCAGCACAGTTTGGAAAGAGTAGAATAGAATAGAAAATCCCTTTATTGTCCAACGAGGGGGAAATTCTTGTGTTTACAGCAGCAAAAAGATTATAAAAATAAATAGTCACACAAATTTGGACCTTAGAAAGAATTAGAAAGTTATGTTTATAGCAAATTGGCGAGTTCTTTAATTGTAGTGTTCAAGGGTTCCAACACAACTAACGGACGGTAGATCTACATCTTTAAAAGTAATAAAGTGGAGTGGTTTGACACAAGAGCTCACGTTTGAAGATGTTAATAACTGTACATTATTCAGCTCATGGCTGACTAAAAGACAGAGAAACCTTCTTCTTCCACCAGATATGAAAAATGCCAGGAGAAGAAAGGAGGTGTCTAATCTGGGCTCCCTAAACAGATTGATCTCATGTGCAGCGCCACATTTTATCACTGGCTTTATGATATGAGATTTCCCTCTTCCAGTGGAACAAAAGATTGGGCATTTGTTGTTGTCATGGCACAGCAGCAGCACTTGGAGGAAATGCAAAGTTGTCCATATACAGCGCAACTTCTCTACACCTCTGCTAAAAATGTACAAAATACAATAGAATAAATTGGATTATTGAGGCAACAAAACTGCATAACAGCAAAAAACAAACAAACAAGAACAACAAAACAAATAGAGGAAAAATCCAACCTTTAAAATTAGTGTGGTACACCCATAAAATGTGCAAACATTGAATAATCCATTTCAGGACAAACTTAGTCTTCTACGTTAACCTCCAACAAGGTGTGAACAAACTGAAGGGGTGATCCTAACCTTCTCCAAACATCATCCAGACTCTGGTGTCCTTCATTCTGCCCCCATTCTCCTTAGATCACTCCACAGGTTTTCAAAAGATTTGTGCCCATTGAAGATTTTCTCTCCGATAACCCATTTCTGTTTCAATTAGCATAGTGCTGAAAGTTCCAGAGATAATCCAGTTCCGATTTCTAGGAGGAGCCAGAAGGTTCCCAGGGCATGAGGAGGAGAAAAAGGTTCTCTACATTAAGTAACACCATCTATACCAGTGGGCTGGAAGTTATTCTCCCCACTTTTATCCTTTTTCACATCAACCCTACATGACTGTTTTTGTTCCCAATAAGCTAAATCTTAGTCTTATTTGACTATAGTACAGGGTTTCAGGTAAAAGGGTACTTTATTGAACTCATTTGTTTATGTTTGTCATGGTAGGACAGAAAAATAAGTTTTTTGCTCATCATTCCTGAACTGATGACAAGAGAACAAAATTAAATGCTGCTGCTCTTTTCTCACAATTAGCTTTGGGAGTCATTTTTTTTTTATTTAACCTTCCTTACCATCCTCCTCACTTTGCTGTTAGAAAACAGCAAGTTGTCACTTTATCTTTATAAAAATCTGGATATGTGTCTTAGAAGATGCCCATGTTAGCTAACAAGGACAAGCTGTTTGCTAAGATACAGAACATTGAAAGAAATAATTTAAGCCAAAGTAACTCATCTATAGATACCATCATTGTCCAGTTTCTTTCTTTTGAAACAAGTAAGATCCGCAGTACTTTTGATATAATATTTTTTTTAGACAACTCCTCCTGCTATGGGGCACACGGTTGGCCACTCCTGGGATGGTTCTCGGAAATCCAAAACCCTCAGAAATGGCTTTGCATCAGAAATGGCATATGTGATGACAGGTTTATAACTGATATGGAACCTTTGCTGTTCTCTGAGTGTATGTTACGCTGGTGGATAGACATTACTTTCATACCAGTTACTACCAATCCTGAACCTAAAGAATTTGTTGTAAAAGTTAAAAACTATACCTTTGATACAGAAGGTTCGGCTGAGGAGATTATGGTTTTAAAAATAGCTAAGTGTAGAACAAAAGCCTTTTCTTTCAACAAGCAAACAGCTTTTTCAAACATTTTAGGTAACAAAACTATTTTTTGCTAAAAACACACTATAAACGCATTTCAAGCTGCCAATGTGGAATGATTTATGAGCTTCATAACTAAATGTTTACCCCTAGTTCATTTTCCACAAAGATCCCAGCTGGCATTATACAGTAGATTCTCTTTTAAAATTAGTCTTTTTAACCCTAAAGAAATGAACTGAAAAATCATAAAGTGAAATTACGTTCCAGTTATTGGCGGTAAAACTATATATTTTGCTGTTCTAAAAGCGGATGTTTTATAACCAGTCTTTGGGTGAGTTAATGTGACTTTCTGTCTCTTCCTCTACCTGTTGAATATTTGCACTTTTTTTTCTGGCTTTTAGCTAGGACGCATCTTTCTTTGTCCTATTTTGAAAGGAAAAGCTGCTATAGTTATTTTTTCCATATATATATATATATATATACATATATATATATGGAAAACATAGCTATAGCAGCTTTTGTGTGTGTGTGTCTATAATTAAAAAAAAAAATCCAGATAATCTATCAATTGGTATTTCTGCCATATTTGTAATTTTGACAAGTTGCAGGTGACTTTGGCTGTGTAGACGTGGATTTACTGCTGGAATACATCAGTTAGGATTTTTCCATATCTTGTAGTGAAAATGCAATGAGAGGCGTAAGGCTGTGTGCTTCGTTTTAAACCCCAAATTCTTTCGCAGATGATGAAACACCCACACGCCGATTAATTTTAAAGTGTATTACTTTTTGAATTTTTTCCACCACATTACTTTTATTAACACAATTTTACTATAGTTTAAAATTAAGTATGGTTTTGAAGATGTTAGGATGTACAGCTGCCCAGATTTCTTAGCTACTGCAGGGATGAGCAAAACTGAAAATAAGGCCACTAAAAGGAACAAACTGATCCACTGATATAGAGTTAGGGCATACTGTGTGACTGGAAGATCTGGTAAAAACTTTTCCAATTCTGCACAAAAGCAAACTCATTTCTACAGATACAAGACCTAAATTAGAAAAAGAGGAAGCAGCTGTTTTCCAACTACAGTGATAGCTCCTGCATACAGATTTATTGTTATATAAATAACAAAGTTTGGTCATAGAAAAGCCAAATCATATGTCTCATGTTTTTTTTTTTTATATGTAAACTAAATAAAATAATTTATTAATAAATAGTATAATAAATAAACTAATTTAACTTCAGATCATTAAATATTCTGGTCACACTGAAACATTTCAAGGGACTTGCTTAAAAGCCTTCCATTATTCAGGCTATTTTACTTCCAACATTGTGGTGGTACAAATGTGAAAGCTGCAATAAAACCGCTACATTCAGGGCATTCTCTGTTCTCACAATAATTAGTTTTCAGGGGCAAGAAAAAGACTGGAGGGTTATTTAATGAGTGGCGTGAAACTGTGGTTCTGATAAGAACAAAAAGAAGGGATTCCGCTAAACAGGTGTAGTGAGAAGGAAGAGAAGGTGGAAGGTGAACTGAGGGATATAAATATGAAATAGCTGGAGCCATTGGTTGTACTCTTTTGACTGAGTTCATTTCATGGAAAGATGTAGACACCCCTAATAGATGAATTTCTATATAAATACAAATGAATCTCCATTAAAATAAAGAGGTCTACAAAAACCAATGCTGTCTTTATGTACATAAATTATTCAACAGTTTATTATAATCATCAAATTGAATGAACATGGTTAAAAATCATGTATATAAACATACTGTATAAATAAAACAGATAAGAAAATATATAAATACATAAAGAGATTTAATGTACAACAGCTTAGATTTTATAGATGTATGCTGCAAGATATGCTTTCAATATATCTACACTCACCGGCCACTTTATTAGGTACCCCATGCTAGTAACGGGTTGGACCCCCTTTTGCCTTCAGAACTGCCTCAATTCTTCGT
>NW_015150873.1:374757-389264 GCF_000732505.1 Cyprinodon variegatus | reverse complement strand
TGTTTTTGCACTTTGCTTACAAACGTCTCAAAGTATCCATCAAGTTTATATTTAACCTTTAAGTTCCACCTTATTCTCTAATTGGTAGATGCCTAAATGACCTGGCAGGAAAAGGTCAGCGTTTGTGTTTGTAGAGGACATCTCATGTTAATGATGAAGCACGGCTTATAATTGATTGAAACTATGGTCCCTCCAGAATCTCTAGATCGTGATTTAAATAGCTGCTTGCCCTTTCTTAAAGGGAATTTATTGAGGATTTCCTGCAGATATCTAAGCTGTAGTTGTGTTGAATTTGAAAGGTAGATTCGTCATAAAAAGCTTAAGAAAAATGAAGTGATTCTGTTTCTGCGTTACTGAATCAGTGGGTATCTAATATTGACTGAACACAAAGTTCCCCCGTCTCATATTGAAATTATTCCCATGCTGTGTAATAATTCTACCGACCGGGAGCAGATAAATAGTAAAGAGAATTGGTCCTAGCACTGATCCCTATGGTACTCCACAGGTAACCCTTGACACTGTCAGTATTCAACACTAAATAAGATAGAAACTCTGAAAACTCATCCAAAAATTTATTCAGGACCCGGTGGACAATGCAAGAAGTTACAAAGAGAAGAAGTTTTCTGGCTTTTCAGTTTGAATAAGGGAAACTAAGGGTTAAATGTAAAGAGATGTCATTATTAACTTCCTTTGAGTAATTAGTTACATAGACTTGAATATTGTTGCTACTCCTCCTCCTTGCCCAGAATTTCTGGGTATGTTAAATTTAAATAACTAGAAGGAGTTGCCTCATTTATGCTCACATGATCCTCTTGCTGCAGCCAATACTGTAAGGCAACATAAATCAATGTGATTATCACAAATCAAGTCATTCTTTAGCAGACTTTTTGAAGAAAGAAATCTTATGTTAAATAAACTACATTTAATCATTTGAACTGTTTCCCCGGTTGGATTTATTTTAAATTTAATTAGATTATCATTATTTACTCCTGTGGGAATCTTTTCTGTTTTATTTGATTTTGGTCATGGGAAATACACTGTCTGGATGGAGTCAAATATATCATTTGCGATGATATATTTTTTCTTTTCAATATAAAAATGGCAACCGTAGTTAGAACCATCTACCATATGTAGTTGAGACTTGAGTATACAGCTTCACATTTTTCCCAAATCTCAAGGGTATGTTTTATGAATACAGCTTTAGCAGTCCAAAATTTAGATAAAATATGTCTCAAGCAAATATAAATAAAACTTTCATCTTAATAAACTTTAAAGAAGAGCAAACCACTTAAGCCTACATGTAGCAATTTTCTTTTTGGTCACCATAACATTTGTTGCTTCTCTGTATGATAAAGTATAGCTTTCACAACCACTTAAAGGCCCCATGAACTCCCCAACAGAAAGACTTAATGCTCAAAACACTGCACCCCTCAAATCTCCATCAATATCTGGGTTGGGGTGAATTGGGTTGGAGTTCAGAAGCAACTCATAATGCTCACAGCAGTGAATGCAATAGTGCTAAAGCCAAATAGCAAGTTTTGTCTTGTGGTCTTGTGTTTAGGTCCAGAGAGGTCTAAGCTGCTATGCTGTGAATGAGGCCTTATTGTTTGTTTGGTTTTGAAATGGTAGCTGATTGGTGAAAACACTTTACTGCTATTGTGCACCAACAGATTTCTTATTTGTGTAGTTTGATTTTCTACAAACACAAATTTAGGTTGGATAAAAAATGCAGAAAACCAATTTTAATATTCAAAGGCAGGTTATTACAAAGTTTAGATCTCAACAGATGCTTCCACCTGGAGTTTAATTTATTGTTTGTGCATGCTAACTGGTGCGTGTATGAGTGTGTATTTTTTGTGCTTGCCACCCTTCTACAAACGATCATCTTCGATGCTCCCCACAACCACCACCCAGGACCCTTCTCTTTGTCAGCTGCAAATGTGATTTTAGGGAAGCCTGACTTCCATTACCTTTGCTTCCTCTTAGCGATGCTTCAACTCATTTCACCTGGGATCTCCTACCTGCTCATCCAGGCTTACGGCGGCACACATTCACTGGATGACCTCCACTCTTCAACACTTTCTGTCGCCTGGGGGAATATTACCATATTAATGCTGCACTCCCACTCCTAACAGAAAATGAGTGTCATAAAAAAATCAGCATCCTTCTCAAACCTTACCTTTTCTCTTTTGCTCCTGCCCACACTGTCATGCAAACCCCCCCCCCACCCCAACCTAAACCTCTCATATCTGCTATCTTAACTTCTAATTCCCCCCCCTCCATCCTAATTCCCTCGCACAGTCTAGTTTGACGTGTGTACTATGCTGCCAGGCTTTATTCTCTTTTGAATTCAAAAGGCCATCTGGTGAAAAGGGAAATGGAAATGACTTGATACAACAGGAAAGAATAAGAGACATTGTTTTTCTTTGAAGTTTGAAGGTGTACACCAAATCCTGGGTGGGATTTGTCATTTTAATTGCAAATATTGCTTTTAGCAGCCATGATTTCTGCATAACCCGATACTCTGGTATTGTAGTTTAAATATGGGCAACAAATATAATACCTAACAGATAATGCACATAAACACAAAATAAAGCAGAGATTAAAACCTTTCCTCCTATTGGTGGTCAGGAAACTTCTTAAATATACCTAAAGCAAAAGGTTTTGCTTTAGGTATTGTTTGTATATGTGAATGCACATTCACACAGTGCTTTGCAAATACATTTTTCCTCCTACATTTAGTCACAAACTTTATTTTATTTCATTGAGATTAATGTGGTAGATTAACACAAGATTTATGGTACTTAATTTCCTTTCTTCTATTCTGAAAGTGTGGTCTGCATTTTTACTAAACCCTGAGCTGGTACTTTGCTCAACAAACCTACCAACAGTTGTAAGCCTTTTTTGTTACTCTTACATCTGGTTGCAGCAAACTGCAAATGGAAATTCCTAATAGTTTTCTCTTTCCAATTTCTTCTTCTGGCCCCTCTTTCAAAAAGGATTATTTAAGGTTATCCTATTGACTTTTTGTTGCACCTTAGTTCTGAATCTCTGTGGCTCCTAAAAAGTTACCATGGGCTTAGTTATTTTCTACCCATATTCCCTGACCTGTATGGTTATTTCCTTGGTGTTTATGATGTCGTTTGTTCTGCAGCAAACCTTTGCTACCTTCACAAACAGATCAGCTGGATTTAAACTCAGATCAAATTGCACACCTGGATCTTTTAACTTGTTAACTAGCCCTGATGGCACCTGATTGCAGTGAATTATCTTAAAGGGTATTATTTTAAATGAGACGGAATAAATAGATGCTAGACTAGCTAGACTAGCTTAGGGCTACCTTTTACCTAATACGTTTTTTATTTTTTATTTTTTTACAGTTTTTACCTAAATTAATTTGCCAAAAATGATAAAATATATTAAAAAAATGTTTTTACAGATATATAATTCCGCAGTTTGGATCTGCCAGCTTAAAGAAGAAAAATGTATAAAGACAATAGAGAAATGGAGTCTAGTTGCAAGATGACGTGTGAGCAGAGAGGCTGAAAATGTGTCAGACGAAAGTCCCTTTGTCACCATTCTCCCTGGCTTTACTGCTTTTCAGGTTTTATTGAAAATATTATTTTTTTGTTTGAATTAAATTAAATTTTTTTGTTACAGCTCCCAGAGTGGGACCTTTATTTATATGCTGCACAGCCACTCTACAACACATACCTTGCAACATTAAAACCTAATTTTGCAACTATGTTAATTAGGAGCTTATTTATTATTACAACAAAAAAGTGTAATTTGTCCCAATATATAGTTGCAGAGTACGGCAGATGAGTTTCACTTGTTGAAAAGCTGTTTAGGGTACACAAGTAAAAGTAAAAGATTATTACAAGAGTGAAACAAACAATCTTGGTATATCAAAAAATGTCTGTAACATCTTTTTCTTATGAAAGATATAATTTTCCTGAAGTACTGTTTCACATAGGTATGTAATTAGCAAGGACAAATGATCACCTTTATGTTTCAAATTCAAACTAAACATCTTGGTATTTCTGAATACATGCTTTCATTTTTTTTATTATTTTTTATTTTGCTTGATTGTGCCTGCGTTTTTTAAAAAGCAGAAGCCCTGGCTGGAGTAAGCTCGCTCCGGTCAGCTCAGAGTTCCCAGTTCTCCCTCAAGACGGTGCACCATGCATGATCAGGCTGGCCCACTTGTCCTGGTCTGTCTTCCACTTTTTCTTCATCCCTCTCCACCTCCTGGCACGTTTCCATGGAAACAACAGGGGAAAAAAAGAGAGGAGGGTAAGAGAGACAGGCGAAAGACAGAAAGAAATCCCAAAGAATGTGTTTTGCAGTCTGACTCCTGCTGAGTGTTTTATGTTGCTGTAGTAGTTAAGTCTTTATTTTTACACAGAGAGGGTGAAATATGGGGGTTATGATCCCTATGCTCTGTTTTCATAATCTCCCATTAATACAGTTAATTACTGCTTGTCAACTTCTTTGCCTTGCCGGGGAAAAAGGATATGAGACAGACTGCTCTAGCTTGATCATTTACTAAGATAAACTTTGTATATTAACTCTGTCTAATTAAGCTTCAGGGAATTGTAAGACAGGACTCCAGGGACTACCAGAATGCTACTCAGATTTACAACTTAAAATATGTACACAACGTTTTTGCTTGAGGTTACTTTCTGGTGGGTTACTGGTTCTGGTAGAACCACAAAATGCTTGTTTAACTGGGAGCATATTCTAAAATCAAGCTTCTGCCGTGTTACAACTCAGTCACATGGAATTCTCCCATGGCATTTCAATACATATAGATAATTGGAAATGTTTTCTCATCATCAGCAGAAAGACTTTCATTATGCATGACTGCCATACACAACTCTGGCTATTCATAGCTGTTGTTTACCTGTAGCCTTCATCATATGACATCTTGGTCTCAATCATAAATAGAATTTACAGCTTAAACACTCTTAGATGCAAGAATGTGCTTTTTACATTTGACAGATTTTCCGAATAAGAGAAACTGGGGAGCATATAATTGAAATAGACAATGTGCAACACATATTGGCCACTCTTGACAAAATCTTTAAGATGAAAAACAACTGAAACATAGTAAGTCATGGTCTAAGCCCAACTTTTCCTCCCTTTACTCTATCACTGCACTGCAATAGGATTTTTCATGTTTATTTTTTTTCTTGTGTCTTGATCATGTACAGAATTTTTTATTGTCTGTTGCCGAAAAACGCTATAAAGTAAAGTTACCCTGCCTAAATTTCTTCACAACAATAAAACTAAACAATTAGAAGAAACTGCTTCTGTGTACAATCCTATTTTACCAATAGGACAACACTTTCCCCCCCTTTTTATAAGATGTTACAAGCCAGGAGCACACACAGAAAAAAAGTCTTGGAAAGATTTTGCCATGTTCTTTAGACCCAGAATTCTAGAGATTCTAAAACACTCAGTTGACATGTCACTGTTGTAAACTTTGCAACTTATGCTCTTACAGTATGTCAGATAAAGGCAAGTTTAAGTGACAACTTCAAATCTTGCCACCATTTTCTTATTAATAAAGACCTACACCACAGCGAAATTTGTATTTTAGGATCATTATCTAGATGTCTCTAGAGACTCCAGTTAACTGAAAAAGAAAGCGTTGTAAAGTAGAAATTCCTTAGTTAGATTTATTGATTAAGAATCTCTTGGGCTGGCATTACATGTGGGTCTGTTCGTTTTGTTATAAAAAGCATTTTTCTCTTAAATGGGATTGTGTTGTCCACTGAATGCTTGTACTATACTTAACGGAAGTCTATCTTAGTTCCATTCAGTAATTATTTATCTGAACCATAATTTAAGATTAGATGATACTAAAAAGAATTTAAATAAGTTTCTCAAATATTGCTTTGCAGTTCCTACTATATACATTATATAATATGGTACCAATATAGCTGCTTTTTATGCCTCATTTGTCCAAATTACAGTTGAAATTTTGAGATCAGAGGGTTACATTAAAACATAGTCAATATTGCTTTCCATACAGACCAATTTCACAATGTCTGCAAAGAGTCTTTTGTCATTAAAGAGCCATATATGGTTTATTGTGTCTTTTAGTAGCTTGGATGCAGAGATGTTGCACCTTTTTCTTCCTCTTCATCCAGTGCTGTGACCTTGCAGATCAAGGATGCACATTTGTTTTATTTTATAAAAGAAACAGCAGTACAATCAAACCCTAAAGAAGGATTTAATCATCCATTAAAAACCTTCAACAACTAAAGAAACACCATGTTAAACACATTTATGTTGGTTTATATTAAATGTCATTAGTTTCTGGGTTTTGCATGGAGTGCTGTTATTTGGTAGACAGTGAACAGTATATGTGATTTGACAAAAAGTTCCTCCAGGATATGTTTTGTTATCTTCACAGACTTTTGAAGCACAGGAATGTTTTCACATGTGATGACAAAAGAGTTGTAAAATCTTTTGCTGTGGAAGAAGACAAAATAAGGTAAAAGAGACAAAGAACAAAGCGATGAGGGGACAGCAATTAAAATATTCAAAAGTAATCTTAAAGGGTTCACAATTAGGGAAAAAAAAACCCATCCAGAGATTGTTTGATTTTTCTAACTATATACTTCGACCTAAAGCATCTGTTACTCCTGTTTACTGGAAAAATGTTGACATCTGGCATACAGTACACCTTTTAGATATTTCATTTACATTCAAGACACTTATATTAATACCTAAACCTTTACAGTTTTTGTGACATTTAAACCCTAAACTTCTTCTTCAAATTTCTTGAGATACTGTAAGTAGTGTATAATTTTGAAGTGGAAAGATTGTAGTAGTGTTACGTACTTTTTGGATTAGAATAACAGCTCTGATTCTTTTGTGGAATGTCTAAACTAGTTTTGTTCACATCCAAATTGAAATTTTGGCCCATTTTTCTTTACACTTTAGCTAAAGCTCAAGCGGACTATTTAAAAAAATTCAGGGAATCACTGGTTTTGGGTCTAGCCAAATATTTTGAAATATGGGCCTAAAAATTGACACTGTTTTTCTAAAATATGAATATCTTATAATATAAACCACTCTATTCTAACTGTGGCTCAGACATTAGCATAAAGATGAACCGATGAGCAGGAGATTGATTGATGGATCTGTGTGGCTGCTCCTATAATGAAAACGCTGTCTGTCATGTTGAAGAGATAGCTGGGTTGTTCTGCATTTCTACCCGTCACCTATGGTCATAAAATCTGAATCATGACAGAAAGAATGAGATCCCAGTTACAATTGTCTTAAATTAGCTTTGTCTGCAGGGTGAGGAGTTCAGTCATCCAGGAGAGGCTCAGAATAGAGCAGCTTCTCCTCCACATTGAAAGGAGTCAGCTGAAGTGGTTCGAACATCTTTTTCGGATGCGCCCTGGACTTCTCCCTCAGGAGTTTTTCCAGGCACGTCCCACCGGGAGGAGGCCAAGAGGATGACCCAGGAAATACTGGAAAGTCTATGTCTCTCGGCTGGCCTAGGAGCATCTTGGGCTTCCCCCAATAGAGCTAGAGGAGGTTCCGTGGGAGAGGGAAGTCTGGGAGTCTCTGCTGAGACTGCTGCCCTCACGACTCGGTCCCAAGATGAAGCAGAAGAAGACTAGGAGTACAACTTTATCACTGACCTGTGTCCTGTCTTGCTTTGGCTTCATTGGCCTTTTCAATCACTATTTGCTAATAGACCCCTTAGACTTTCATAGAACAGCTACTGTAGCTCTTTATTGAAATTACATCAAACACATCTGGACTTAGTTTATAATAGCTAATTTCTGATGGTAGATAGTAATGGATTCTATTTAAGGGTTTTTAGAGTAAAGAGGGCTAAAACATATAACAATACACTTAAATATTTTTGTTTGTAACAAAAAAAAGCAACACTATTGTACTGTCAATTCTTAATTATGTGCTGCATTTTATTAGTCATAAACATAAATGGATTATAATGTGCCAAAATATGAAACGCTTCAAGATGTTCATGGTGTTTTCAGTAATAAGGATTGCAGAAGTTTCTATTTAAAGTAGACAAATCAGTGACATGTGTTATTTACTCAACTAACTACTTTATTCCTCTTGTCAAATCAAGAACATTATTCACAAAAATATTTATTCACCCTTTGCAAATGTTGTAAATTGTTTTCACTGAAGGAGTCTGTCCCTGGCAGACACAGTGTCTGTGAGACAAAGGGATCATTGTACAACAGATCCAAAGCTCTGACTGAATTTCTCTCTGTTTGATCTACAGGCTGTAATCTACAAACGCTCAGAAGAAGAGACGGACTAAAGGGGATGGTGATGATGCTCTTCATGGCCTCTGCTAGAATAAAAACACCAGTGCTTTGAGATTTTTTGGTGCTACTGCGCCTTTGATATTTTTGTCTTTTTCTCCAGTAGCACCATCGTCAGCTCTGACCTGCCACTAAGCAGACTCCACAGGCAGGACTGTGTCATTGTTTTGTCCGGGGATATGTCATTGGGGAAATCCCCCATGTGGGGGGTGCGCCCCATGTCCCGACCCCTGTGGCTGTCCCATCTAAGCCTGCTCTGCTTGTGTGGATCCCTCTTTACTCAAGCTACACACAGTCTGCCTGTGGTGGCTTACAACACAGACTCTAAGAAAGAGATCACCCTGGATGGAGATCTGATGATCGGTGGCTTGTTTCCTGTGCATCAAAAGGGTGAGGGGGTAGAAGACTGTGGCAAGATTAATTCACAGAGAGGGATCCAGAGACTTGAGGCCATGCTTCTGGCCTTGGATGAAATCAACAGGGATGAGCGGATCCTTCCGGGGATCAGACTAGGAGCCCACATACTAGACACCTGCTCCAAGGACACATATGCTTTAGAGCAATCTCTGGAGTTTGTCAGAGCCTCCCTGACTAAAGTGGATGACAGCGAGTACACATGCCCTGACGGTTCCTATGCTATTCACGATGATGTCCCTCTTGCTATCTCTGGCGTCATAGGAGGCTCATACAGTGATGTCTCTATCCAGGTAGGCATCCATTATTTATATTTTGTTTTACTTCATATAGATGCAAGACTACTTTGAGGTATGCCATTAAAAAGTCTACCAGACTAACAACTACTTTATGATGGAGAGAAAAGAAGATTCAGGCATGTACATAATAACTGTCCACTTATATGATGTCCACTTAAATACCACTCACAATTACCCTTTGCAAGATGTTAACCTGGGACTTATGACTTTTAGCTCCACAAGAGAATCTGTTTACCTGCACACATATGTACCTGGCTAATCTAATTTAAAGGATCTCATTCTCTTCTTCTGTAATTTGCACTTGGTCCTATCAGAGGTAGAGGTGCTACCATGATGTTGCAATCGGTAATGTCTGACAGGATGCCTAGTGACAGCTCGATTACTCTCAGCTCCTTTTTGCTCACTCTGGCTGATACAAGGAAATCTCTGCTAATTGGTTCTCTAAATCCTTGGCTGCAGTGTTGCTTCCACATTAATGAAGTTCCAAGTCATTGTGAAGAGGAGACAGCATGTCCCTTGGAACCTAGATTTGTAAATATGCACAAATATGTAAACTCTACATCATTAAGGCAGAGTCATCCTGACTCAACTAGCCAGAGGACAGAGTCTTCTACAGTCATTTCTAAAGTATGGTTCATCTCACTTCAGCTGCGGCAGCCTCCTGTTCCAGATATATGCTCTTTTAAAGAAAGCAACAAATTTGTGTCCTTCTAGAAATATTGGCTCACTTATCGACTATAGATTGTGAATGGTCTGGGGATTCACTTATGCTGAGAGGCTTCTAGGAATTTTTTTTTTGTCTCAGTCCTGTTTCATTCTAACTGGATGATTAAAACTGAATGTTGCAACAGAAAGTCAAATTGGTCATTGTTTTGCTAAGCTTCTGTAAAGTGTACCCTCACTCTCCTAGCTCTTATTAGATAGCAGAGGGACCAGGTGTGATCTTCTGCTGCCGTAGCCCATCTGCTTCTGCATTGCACATGTTGCACATTCAGAATGGCTTTGTTGTAACGTGAAAACTCGAAGCAGACTGCACATTCTCTTTTGACTTCTGAGATTAATAGAGCCAACTACTGCTTACTACTGCATATTTCCCAGGACATGTTTTGTAGGCCAAAGAGATGGTTGCATGTAAAAATTACAGGATACCAGAAAGTTTTAGATATATATGACAACTAGGACTGGCAACAACAACAATTTAAAGGTAAATGCATATAAATACCTACATGTATTGCTTTCTCACAGTAATAAATAGCTGAACTGGTATAACTAAAGTGCCTGGTGAGTGCAAACTCACAGGCACACACACAAACATTGCGTTTCTGTGTTTTATGGAGTATTTTCATTGACTTCCATTAATTTGTATGGCCTCATCCAGACGCTGACCCAAACCATTATCTACATATACATAACCATAACCCTAACCTGAATTGATTTCACACCTTGGACCTAAACCTAACTCAAAACCGAAGAAGAGGACTTATCCTCATGGGGACCATATGAGTGGTCCCCACAATGTAGCATATTCCAGTAGGAAAATGGCCTTACACTGCCCCCCAACAGAACAAATACAAGTCCACATCCATTAAATAAACAACACCCACACAGCAAAAAACCCTCATCCACAAACACCATCTTGACTTCATTGGCAGGTTCTCGCCATTTTGAATAAAATAATTGATTCTATGTATACCTCAGGGAAACAGGACTTGACTTAATGAATTAATAATTGATGATACAACCCAATGATCACATGAAAACAAAGACTAGTTTACACTAAAAAGCATTACTTTAATATATCACTCAAATTTTTAAACTTTAATATTTCACTCAAAAAAAGTGAATCACGGGCATAAAAAGTGTGTTTAAAAAAAAATGTAATGTTTCATAGAAAAAACTCAGCAAACCCCTTTTATGAGTTAACACAGAAATTAAATACTAACCTTAAATGGACTCCTGCTCTACTTCACTTTTTAGAGTCATTATAATATGAGATTTTACTTTGTTTTCAACGGTGAAAACAAATCAGGAACAGATAAGGTTAAAGAAAATAAAACTTTAAGAATGTGAATGACACCCATTCAGCACAAATAGCCTTCCATTTGCCCACAATTATAAATAGATTTGAAATCAAGGCTGTGACTTGATTTAATATCTCTCACAGCCTGAAGTTTAAGTTATGCTTCAGTGACAAGAGATGCCTATTAAGAGTCAATTAGTTACAGAATATATTGATTTTTATTCTAAATTTTCTCCAATGACACCAGAGCTATGTAAACATGACCATATATTGTAATACCAATAAGCCACAATGACTAACATATGAAATAATGTGTAGGCATGAACTGTACTGTTAGAGAGCTTTAGGAGAAATGATGTAAATGGAGCTTAGAGCTCAGAGCAAGGAAAAGGAAGAGGTCAAATCTGAAAACACTTGATTGTGGGCACAATTTTTCAAAACAAGGAAAAAAGTGTTTCACAAGTTAAATATACACTAACTACTTTAAATATTTGTTTTACTGATTTTCATAGGAAACAACAAAAAAAGAATGAATGCTATTGGGGTTGCAAATATGTTCTCTCTAAAATAAGAAACAACGGGTTTTTTTTAATCTCACATCAGTAAATACTTTATAAACAGAATTTACTCTGTTACCTAAATATGAGAAAACTCTGCCAGCTTTTATTGTAATTGTGACAAAATAGCATGACAGTAGAGTACAGTCATGAGTGTACAGATAGAGGGCTCCCAGGGAAGTGATGTAAGAGGAGGATTCACAGAAGCAGTGGAAGGATTCCTGGTAAAAGGCACAGCTTGGAAATAAAGAAGTTGATAAACGAGATGTAATTTTAGCAAAACCCTGCATCTGGGACTCCGTAGAGACTGCCCTTGTCTTGTTGTAATTTATGGATGTGCTATTAAGAGGCCCAAGGTCCATACGAGCTTCTCTTTGTATTTCCACCATCAGTCGGAGTAAACCACAGGACGCAGCTTTCTTTCTCACCAGGAATAACTCTCTGTGCTATGATAAAGTTCACTCATGGGGTGCTGCAGCTCTTACTCTTTATCTTGGCCGGCTGATGAGCATTTAATCATGGCAGTAAATGTGCTCACACCAAATGACCTGTGACCACATAATCTTTTTGCACATTCGTACGGTTTCAAAGATTTGCTGCGTAAGTTGTGCCCTTTGAAAATAAGATGAGATGTATCTAGTTAGACATTTTATTGCCCAGTTGATGATATTATTACACAAAGATATGTATTTGGGGCAAATGAATGTGTGGCATTTCTGGGCTGCTGCTGGATACGACTCGCATAATCTTTTTCTCCTTTCTAACTGCCTACTTTGTGCATAATCTATAGCCTGTCAGACCTTTTGGTGAACTGGCCCCACTGTGTGAAAGGTTACAAAGTCTGCCCCTCGGTGACAACAGCAGGTGGTTAATACAGATGGGTATATTTCACCCCAAAGGGAAGGCAGTTACAGGAAACGTAACTTTATTAGCTTATAAAGCCCCCTACCATCCAGGCAACCTGGAGCATGGAGACAGAACATGGCAATCTGGCAGGTGTTGAGAACGCAGAGTGCCATCTAAATCTGTCACAATGTCGAATTGTGTTGCTGGTGTTGTGAGGTGACAATCACATATATGAGGGTGGATCTGGCTCCAGGCCCAGCCCTGCTGTCATTATACGAGCACAGATTGAGTTAAAGCATGGAGGCGAAGTTCTGTGATACTCTCGCAGGCTAGGCCTCATCTTCCCCATCTGTGGCTGCAGCCGGGCTGTCTGGTGGCTTGGCAGAGGTGTGCAGGCAAACACAGAGGATGCCTAGCGATCGCACCAACAGATCATGTTTCACAGAAACACTGAGACACTGAGGGGCAGACGTAAGCGGCAAAGGAGAGGGAGATGGAGTGAGTCACATGGCTTCATATGGCGTCAAAGTGTTTGACAAGCAAAACCTGCATCTTCTAAACAGTTAGAGGGAAGTCTGTGGTGCCATCTGGTCAGAGTGTACTTGCAGAAAAAATAATGTGACCCAAGCATTTAGCCTTGAATGTTGGTGGGGGTCAAACTTGTGTACAATTTTTAAATGATAAAGTTTTGGCTTACACCATTGCATATTTTATTGTACAAGTGCAGTGAAATTAAATGTATGCTTAATTAGTTGTATTATTTTGTTTATTTTTTCATGTATCTATTTGTTTTGAACATGTTCTAATATAGCAAGTAAGTATTTAGCAACAATAAGTCTAATTCACAATAGTATGGTGGCCAACAGGTTCAGTAAACGATGAAACAAACCAAAACAAATATGTGATGCAAACCCAAAGTGTGCATGCACAAAACACAATTGCAAAAGAAAAATGCTGCAAACCAAATAAGGAATTAGCTGCTAACAGTTGAAAACATGCTGCAAGCACTGAAATGAGCTGCAAACACACATATGATTCAAACTGACAAGCACACACAAGCACAAAAAAAAAAGCAAGAAGTTTTTGCAGCTCATTTCCATGTGTACTGCTTGTTTCACCTGTCGGCCACTGTACAATAGTCTCATAGTTCCCTGGTCCCAGCTACATTAAAATAGGGATGTAGAGAAACAAAACACTTTTTTATGCTTTTGGGGATGCGAAGGTTGCCAAAAAAGAGCATGGACTGTATGTATGTTTTAATGTTGAAATTTGTGACTGGCCTCTTACTTTATCAAGCTTTAAATACATATGCAGATATCCGTGTCTTCAGTCAGAGAGCAGGAGCAGAGAATTAACTTCAAAATTACTCTGGTGCTCTGCAGCCATCATTTATGAGAATTTCAAAGCGGTTACCAGTACACTCTGAAACTGGAAGGTATTTGTAACATCTTAATCTATATTTTTTTAAATAGGTACCTTGAAGGAATGTGTACCTCAATCACACACAGCAGTAGCGTTTCAATGTGTGTTTCTGTCAGAGTTACATTCAGTAAATCATCAACAAATCTGGGGGAGTTATGATGGCGTTTACTTTAAAAATTCCAATATTTATGATTAAAATTCCTACACTACCTGCTTTTGACTAGACTGATACCTTTTTTAACTACAATAGATTCTGAAGGTGGAAGTTCACACATTACCAAAAATATTAAATTAAAAGAACATTTCTAGCATCCATCACAGAAATGCAGGCTTGGTTCAAGGGCTTAGCAAACACGTTTGGTTCCTGGAGAATCTGAACTTAAATTGTGCCTAATTTCTCTTTCATTCTGGAAGCACTGAGTAGGCTGGTGTTTGATTCCTAACAGTAGATAGTTCATCATAAAATCAGTAACTGTAACTATCCCAAAAAATAATCAGTGACTTATTGCGCAAAACATGTTTAAATAAATCCTAATACAAACAGCGTGCCATCCATCCATCCATCCATCCATCCATCCATCCATCCATCCATCCATCCATCCATCCATCCATCCATCCATCC